>NC_084597.1:41692130-41992130 GCF_033807715.1 Cololabis saira
GACTTGTGGTAGGATTCCCCCCGGCTTAGAGTTGGGACATCTGCCGGAAGGAGGCCAGCCACAGTGGGGATGTATATTGTGATGTGAGGCTCTGTGCAGCAACAACACGAAGCCACAGGGCAGGTCTGCACGCAACCGCCGGCCAGAGCCTCAACTGTCAGTTTTCAGGTTCGTATGCACATCTTCTACTTATATAGTCAGTAAAACCCCGATCCTAATATCATAATTTCTGACAATTTTCTGACAAGAACGAGAGCCACATTTTAATTACAGAATTAAAAAAGGAAAAATCCTGGCTGAGACTTCAGTGTGGAGCAATTACCTTCTAATAGGTAATACAATTATATCATAAAAGATTAGTTTTAATATTTAGTTAAGGTTACAATAAATGAGCGACATTAAAGAAAGATATCAAAAGACAAAAAGAGTCACATCCCGTGTGAGGTTTTACATGTTGGGACATCATAAAAAACGTCTACAGCGCTGTTTAAGATCTTTGAGGTTTGTTGTTTATTTACGCACGTCTCTCTTAAAGTCCCACCAACATGTCTCAGTTAGTCTGAGGTCTGGACTTTAACTGGACCAGTCCAGCGCTGGTTCTGATCGACGGGTGTGCTCCAGATCATGGTCCAGTTGGTGGCATCTTTGGCCAAAACCAAACAGTTGTGGCTTTCGTGACCAGAATGGCAGAAAGGGGGCAGCTGGCAGACGTCTTTTAAAATAATTAGTTTTCCATGGTGCATGTTGCAACAAAACAAGGACAAAACTGCAAAGAAAGAAAATGTAAATCAACATCTACCTTTTACCAATTAAACATAACTGATATCGAACAAACCAAATGTGACTTCACATGCACCCTGCTGCATTAACCTCTTAGCCTTAAATAATCTTACGCACAAAAAGCTACCTTTAGGATCTCCCACCTTCAGGTAAGCACATTGTTTACACCAGGATTCATACTTATATCCTACGCACTTTCTACCAGTAAACTTAAATAACTACTGAAATAATAATCACTAATTGAGTTTTAGTACGATTAACAACTAAATGGTGGAAAAATCAAACAATTTCTATAACTAAACACAAAACATCTTCCCCATACTTGACTCTTTCCCATGACCTCACTAATTAGGGAAAACCCTATAAATACAGGAAGTGGTCAACTCTTCCTCCTTTTGGTCCAGGAACACAAGGTAAGTATGGTGAGTAATCTGATTACAATAAACAGTTTTACCCAAATAAACAGAACTAAATGTTTTAATACTGGTCCGTCTCCTGAGTTAAGCAGATGGTTATGTAGATTAACTTTACTCAATAGTCTGTAGTCTGCCGACTACTAAGGAAAGATAAAATTAACATTGTTAAATAAACATATGGTCACAATTAACTCAACGTATGATGTGGTATTGTGACAAGTAGTGACGACTCACACAAAGCAAAGTCTCAACTACATGTTCACGTTACTGCGTCATAGTCATGATTCATGCGTTCATCCGGCTCACGGGGCGACGGGCTGAAAACAGCTGGAAATAACCTTTGTTGCAGGTTGGTCTAATTCAGACTTTTATTAAATTCAGGCTTGAGCTGCATAACAGTCAATACCACAAACACCTGATTATTGTATATGTTTAGATTAAAAGGCTTTTTGGGCACGAGTGACCTTTATTAACACTAAGGCAGACACCTAAAGGAAAAACACCTAAGTGTAAGAAAAGTTTTACGTTTCAAAATGAAAATGTATTAATGTGGATTGAAGTAAATGTTTTTTTTTCCTCCTTTTCAATTTCACTCGTCTCTATAATGCCACATGCAACATATTTAATACATTAATTTCTGAATTTTCTTCTTAGTTTTGTACAATAAAAAAAGAAAGAAAATTAAACACAAACATTTATAAAAACACACCATTTATTCATAATTATAAGAAAATTATTATTTAGAAGCTGCTAAAAGACAAAATTGGAGATATTTTATTTCCAGTACATAATAAACGCTTTCCTGTGTATGATTAACCTTTAATAACCTTTATTATTTTTATTCTTTTATTCTTTATTATAGCCATTACATTCATGTGAGGCTTTAAAGGGTTAACATTACTGCTCTATGAGTGAACTTGCAGGAACAATCACTCCTTGAAAGACTGGCAACTGCCCCCACTATTTTCCATGTGTCATTAATCTTTGTTGCTGTAAAATATTTAGAAAATGAAAAGCCCACTCCAGACCGACGAGCAGCAGCAGACGCTTCTCTAAGGCAACTGCTGATGTCTTTCCTCTATGGTGATATGTTAACACACAACTGAAAACTACCAGAACCTTATAGACGTACTCAGCAGGTCCCCTGAAGGGTCCAGATGAAGTTGCTTTCACTCTTGGACAGGAGTCCAAAGGTACTTTGGCTGGTTTTAATATTCCTTCAAACCAAATTTAAATGGATATTTTAAAAGGATCAGTTGTGTTGTGTTTTCAACGAGAAGAACCCAGCTATGTACCAGCTATGGGACTACAAAAGAACAATACATTTTATAATAATTACATATTTATATATGAAGAGCAAAGATGGCAGTGAGGACAGTCTTGTGCATCATGGGAAGTCCCCAAGCAGTCTAAGACTATAACAGCACAAGCAAATGGATGGTCAGCCCTAATCACAGGCTTTATGAAAGGAAACTGTAGGGTGAACTGTCTGTGGGACACTTACGAGGACCTGGTCCCACAAAGACCAAGTCTAATTATCTGAAGGTACTGCTTTTGGAAACCCCAGGAACTACAACTACACCAACAGGCTGAGAGACAAGAGCGCTGTTGAGATCATATGGTTTCATTGGAGCTCTTCTGCTACCCCCCACATCAATAATAATAAATAATAATAATAATAATAATAATGCATTCTATGTGTAAGCCACTCTTCATCCAAGAATCTCAGAGGCTGCGTCTGAAATCCCATACTTCCACCCTAATGAGGAGCAAAAACAGTATGTGAGATTTTTTAGTGCGTCTGAAACATTAGTACGTACTCATTAGTATGTACTATCCATACTCATTCTGGAGAAATGTAATAGTGTGGATTGATGGACAGTAGCTAAGCAGAACCTTCCCACAATGCAATGCAGCAGTGTTTGGTTGCTAAGTGATACATATATGTCATAAGTATATTAAGTATAATAATATTATATAATATTAATATTATAATATTGGTATATAATAATATTATATGTCATCTTGTTTGGGCCAGGATAAACGGGAAAGAGCGGAGCGGTGCTGCTCTGACAGGAGTTGTTACCATGGTAACAACTCCTCCTCCCAACAGCAGGAAGTGCCGTGTGGCTTTTAATAGTACGTCTGAATTAATGCATACTACTGATATTTACTCAAAAGTGTGCCAGACTTAAGTATACTCTTTAGTCTTTACTGTTTAGTACGGCATTTCGGACGCACCAAGTGTGTCACAGAGCCAGTACATAGTTAAAACTAACAATAATAAGTCATAAAACTCCACTCAACAACACCTTCCTGAATAAAAAAGGTTTTTAGGCAAGTCTCAAAAGAGTCCAGTGTCTGGACCTTAGATGATCAGGGAGACGGTTCCATAAGCGGGACGCTACTGAGCAGAAGGCCCGGTCGCCGTTGGTGCCGAGCTTGGTGTTGGGAACCCGGAGGAGCGAGCAGTTTGTAGATCTGAGGGTGCGGGTGGAGGTTTGGGGAGTAATGAGTTCTCGTAGGTACGGAGGTGCATGTCCATTTATGCACTTATGGGTGAGGAGTAGGACTTTGTAGTCAATCCAGGTTGAGACAGGGAGCCAGTGGAGCCAGTGGGGCGAGTGGAGGACGGGTGTTAAGTGCTCGTATTTCCGGAATCCAGTCCAGAGGAGATGAATGCCTGGACGAGCTTCTCTGCATCTGACAGGGTTAAAGTGGGGCGGAGTTTGGAGTTTGCATCAGATCTCTTACAAATGCATGCTGGATCGGCCGGACCGCATGAATTAGTTTAGTTATTTTATGTTTCAAGTTGGAGGACAAAAATAGCCCCCACGATTCCTGGGAAGCGCTAGATGCCCAGTAACGTTATCCAGACCGACCACATGGTTAGACTCTGCTCCTGAAGATGTCAAGACTAAAAATGTGAGGTGAGATTTTATCCCATGAATCCCAGGATAAGGAAAGCATGCGCACCAATCTGTTCCCACTTGTACTTCCAACACAACAAAACAACAGAGGCGTCATTGGAATCAACATGTCTAATAGATTTATTCTTAGCTGTCCGACACGGCTGCACTTCACAGTTTGAGGCTGGATGCTGGTTTACAATGAAGACTGATTGACAAAGGCAAAAGAAGCTGCATGGAGGGAAAGATGACTGCTCATGACAGGTACATGGTCATCTGTGTGTACTGCAGCGACGACTGGAAAAGCATCCTGCAGGCGGGTACGTGAAAAGCTCTGGTTAGCGTCCGTAGTGCAGCGTACCGGGACCAGTTCACTAGACCGGTACGTTTCAAAGGCTCTTGATTAGTCTCCACATGTTGAGATCTCATTATCTGACAAACAACAACAAACAAGTCTCAAACCCAAAAAACACGCGTCACTGCTTTAAGTGTTTTTCTTTTACACAGTGTTGAATCAACAAATGCATTTCTATGCAAATTAAACTTTTAAAAAGGCAATAAACCCATGAGCTACACGTTTGAGGCGCAGGATTCACACACTGGTCGAGGTTTCTGCAGCTTCAGCGCTGCTGCTTCTGCCGACGACCCGCCGATCAAACTGAAGAGTGATAATTTATGTTTTTACGTTACAAATGTTTTTAGCTTGACAGGAAGTGGCCGAGGCTCGGTTCGTTTCTGGTTTCCTCAAAAGCAATTAGCCATCACATCCACTTAACGCCCCTCCCCGCCACTCATATCAGCAGCCGCCATCAGCCGTGACGCCCTGCCATCATACTGAAGTCCTCTGGGTTCTGTTCTGGTTAATGTGGTCGTGGTCCAGTTCCACCCGTGAACTGGTGAAGCTGTGGAACGAGGCCGACGTCACTCCCCCTTGAACTGAGGACGCCTCTTCTCCTTGAACGCAGCCAGACCCTCTAGCCGGTCTTTAGTTGGTATCACCTTAAAAAAAGAAAGACATGTGAGAATGAGAAGGAACGCTCAGCCTTTAAGGATCATTTTCAGTCAGTTTTGTCGTTCCCTGAACGGGACCAGACACTAGTGGTGATGTCATCACCTGCCTGGCCAGTCACATCTATAGGAGGGAATGACATGACGTCACAGATGCGACTTCACGGCGGGAGAGTGTCAGAAAGACTGAGTCCATCCATCCATCCATCCATCCATCCATCCATCCATCCATCCATCCATCCATCCCAAATATTAATGTCCTTGGACCACTGGTTCTTGGTAACTGTACCAAATATTAATGTCCATGGACCACTGGTTCTTGGTAACTGTACCAAATATTAATGTCCATGGACCACTGGTTCTTGGTAACTGTACCAAATATTAATGTCCATGGACCACTGGTTCTTGGTAACTGTACCAAATATTAATGTCCATGGACCACTGGTTCTTGGGGTAACTGTACCAAATATTAATGTCCATGGACCACTGGTTCTTGGTAACTGTACCAAATATTAATGTCCATGGACCACTGGTTCTTGGGGTAACTGTACCAAATATGAATGTCCATGGACCACTGGTTCTTGGGGTAACTGTACCAAATATTAATGTCCATGGACCACTGGTTCTTGGGGTAACTGTACCAAATATTAATGTCCATGGACCACTGGTTCTTGGTAACTGTACCAAATAATAATGTCCATGGACCACTGGTTCTTGGTAACTGTACCAAATATTAATGTCCATGGACCACTGGTTCTTGGTAACTGTACCAAATATTAATGTCCATGGACCACTGGTTCTTGGTAACTGTACCAAATATTAATGTCCATGGACCACTGGTTCTTGGTAACTGTACCAAATATTAATGTCCATGGACCACTGGTTCTTGGTAACTGTACCAAATATTAATGTCCATGGACCACTGGTTCTTGGTAACTGTACCAAATATTAATGTTCATGGACCACTGGTTCTTGGGGTAACTGTACCAAATATTAATGTCCATGGACCACTGGTTCTTGGGGTAACTGTACCAAATATTAATGTCCATGGACCACTGGTTCTTGGTAACTGTACCAAATATTAATGTCCATGGACCACTGGTTCTTGGTAACTGTACCAAATATTAATGTTCATGGACCAATGGTTCTTGGTAACTGTACCAAATATTAATGTCCATGGACCACTGGTTCTTGGTTACTGTACCAAATATTAATGTCCATGGACCACTGGTTCTTGGGGTTACTGTACCAAATATTAATGTCCATGGACCACTGGTTCTTGGTAACTGTACCAAATATTAATGTCCATGGACCACTGGTTCTTGGTAACTGTACCAAATATTAATGTTCATGGACCAATGGTTCTTGGTAACTGTACCAAATATTAATGTTCATGGACCACTGGTTCTTGGTAACTGTACCAAATATTAATGTCCATGGACCACTGGTTCTTGGTAACTGTACCAAATATTAATGTCCATGGACCACTGGTTCTTGGTAACTGTACCAAATATTAATGTCCATGGACCACTGGTTCTTGGTAACTGTACCAAATATTAATGTCCATGGACCACTGGTTCTTGGGGTAACTGTACCAAATATTAATGTCCATGGACCACTGGTTCTTGGTAACTGTACCAAATATATATGTCCATGGACCACTGGTTCTTGGGGTAACTGTACCAAATATGAATGTCCATGGACCACTGGTTCTTGGGGTAACTGTACCAAATATTAATGTCCATGGACCACTGGTTCTTGGGGTAACTGTACCAAATATTAATGTCCATGGACCACTGGTTCTTGGTAACTGTACCAAATATTAATGTCCATGGACCACTGGTTCTTGGTAACTGTACCAAATATTAATGTCCATGGACCACTGGTTCTTGGTAACTGTACCAAATATTAATGTCCATGGACCACTGGTTCTTGGTAACTGTACCAAATATTAATGTCCATGGACCACTGGTTCTTGGTAACTGTACCAAATATTAATGTCCATGGACCACTGGTTCTTGGGGTAACTGTACCAAATATTAATGTCCATGGACCACTGGTTCTTGGTAACTGTACCAAATATTAATGTCCATGGACCACTGGTTCTTGGTAACTGTACCAAATATTAATGTCCATGGACCACTGGTTCTTGGTAACTGTACCAAATATTAATGTTCATGGACCAATGGTTCTTGGTAACTGTACCAAATATTAATGTCCATGGACCACTGGTTCTTGGTAACTGTACCAAATATTAATGTCCATGGACCACTGGTTCTTGGTAACTGTACCAAATATTAATGTCCATGGACCACTGGTTCTTGGTAACTGTACCAAATATTAATGTCCATGGACCACTGGTTCTTGGGGTAACTGTACCAAATATTAATGTCCATGGACCACTGGTTCTTGGTAACTGTACCAAATATATATGTCCATGGACCACTGGTTCTTGGGGTAACTGTACCAAATATGAATGTCCATGGACCACTGGTTCTTGGGGTAACTGTACCAAATATTAATGTCCATGGACCACTGGTTCTTGGGGTAACTGTACCAAATATTAATGTCCATGGACCACTGGTTCTTGGTAACTGTACCAAATAATAATGTCCATGGACCACTGGTTCTTGGTAACTGTACCAAATATTAATGTCCATGGACCACTGGTTCTTGGTAACTGTACCAAATATTAATGTCCATGGACCACTGGTTCTTGGTAACTGTACCAAATATTAATGTCCATGGACCACTGGTTCTTGGTAACTGTACCAAATATTAATGTCCATGGACCACTGGTTCTTGGTAACTGTACCAAATATTAATGTCCATGGACCACTGGTTCTTGGGGTAACTGTACCAAATATTAATGTCCATGGACCACTGGTTCTTGGTAACTGTACCAAATATTAATGTCCATGGACCACTGGTTCTTGGTAACTGTACCAAATATTAATGTCCATGGACCACTGGTTCTTGGTAACTGTACCAAATATTAATGTTCATGGACCAATGGTTCTTGGTAACTGTACCAAATATTAATGTCCATGGACCACTGGTTCTTGGTAACTGTACCAAATATTAATGTCCATGGACCACTGGTTCTTGGGGTTACTGTACCAAATATTAATGTCCATGGACCACTGGTTCTTGGGGTTACTGTACCAAATATTAATGTCCATGGACCACTGGTTCTTGGTAACTGTACCAAATATTAATGTCCATGGACCACTGGTTCTTGGGGTAACTGTACCAAATATTAATGTTCATGGACCAATGGTTCTTGGTAACTGTACCAAATATTAATGTCCATGGACCACTGGTTCTTGGTAACTGTACCAAATATTAATGTCCATGGACCACTGGTTCTTGGGGTTACTGTACCAAATATTAATGTCCATGGACCACTGGTTCTTGGTAACTGTACGGGTCAGTCAAGTCCAACTGCCTTTAATTTAAGCCCATAATCAGCTGTTATCCCGTCTTCTCCACTAGTTCCCAGACATTTTTGCCACTCAGTGCGAGTAAGGGGGCTGGTCCAGTGGGAAAGTGACGTCAATGCAGACCCTCTATTGAGTTTGTGAAAAATCCCTCTGCTGAATAGGTCTGGTACTCTGAGGTGGCTTCCCGACTGTCAAACGTGGCATGATTCTTGAACAGAATCGCAGGCTAGCTGTGGTTTATGAACTCATTGGCAGGATGGAAAAGACCTTGGAGAAGTTGAAGCTCGGCTGTTTGGAGTCGCCATCAAGATGAACCAGAGAGACTCTAAGGCAGACGGAAAATTACTGGAGCCTGCCTGACCCAAATACAATTGTTGACCTTGACAGAGTGGCTTGGCAGGCTGGTCTAGCCACAATCTCCCTGGATGTATTAAAATAAGAGACTCTGCTCCCACGAGCTCTCCCCTCAAGACACCTGTGGACCTAAACCAGAACTATACCGAGCCGGCTGATAGCATCAAGGACAATGGCTGAGGAGGAGATCTGGGGCACACGCACACGCACACGCACACACTTCCCTTATTATTCCTACGTGATACAGTGATGCGGAGGGAGCCTCCCAGGCTCCTCCTGACGCAGTAAACCAGGCTGAAACGCTGCACTAGGAGGCTCCTCCTCCCTCACTACCCTCCACATATGCTTGTATGATGTTGTTAATCGATGAGTATGTTGCTTCTCTGTGCTGAGGTGGGTTTTTTTTTGCTCCTTCATACTGTCTTTACAGTGAAGTCGTATTTTTTCCTGTCCTCTTTCCCAGTGTCATCCTTTCTCAGCTAATGATAAAGGCGGCGCCTACGAGCAGCAGCCATCAGCACCTGTCTATCTATGTCCTATGTTTTAATTTGTTGCGTCTCTTTTTTTGTTCCTTGGACGGGCTGTACTGGAACAAATTTTGTTGTGTAGAGCTGCTGGAGCAACAAGTTCATCAGTGAGCTATCCATCCTGATAGCAGACACGTTTGGGCCTGAGCTGGACTGCTTTGGCACTTGTGGCTCAAATATCTCCATTAATACAGCTGCTTCTCTTATTCAATGTGACAGTATCTCAAGAAGCTCCTGAACCTGCTTTAACAAGACAAGGTTCAGTTTAAGTTCTATGCTTTTATTGTGGATATAAAAACTTTTTTCCAACTGATATTCAGCATAAAAGGATTCAGAACCAACAGCCTGCAAGTACCCACCTGGGCATAGCAGGCCTCTTCGATCGCCAGACCTGTCGCTAAATCCACCTGCAAGAGAAAAAATATTGAAGATATTTAGATTTTTATTTACTTCCGGTTGAAATTTGGTGCCACACATGATCCACACCCCTCCTGAAGCACCCAGGGAACTTTTGAGACCAGTGAAGGGGGGGGTGTCGTACTAGAAAAGACAGTCCCTGCCTGCGAGACTCACCTCGATCCCCTGGTTGATTGCTAGCTTTGCCATCCTTATGGCGATCGGACCCTGTTGAGACAAAATTCACGTTTATCTTTTCTGTCACCAGGTTTAAAGCGAGAAAGCGCTGCTGTTTTGGTTCATACGGATGCAGTCTGTGGCCGCAGCAGCTCTCTGCTCGTGGCTCTCCTCACCTGCGGGTTCATCTCCCGGGCCAGCTCCAGAGCCCTCAGGTAGGCGGCGTCACCACTGTTGTTCTGCTCCACTGAGTGATTGACGAGGCCCAGGCGGCTCGCCTCCTGTCCGTCCACAGCCCGGGCGGCAAACATCAGCTCTTTGGCCTGGGGGACCCCGATGACCCGTGGAAGACGCTGCGTCCCACCTGTAAGGACAGAAAAGACCTCCAAAATCAGCCCATGAAGACCGAACATGACCGATCCGTCAGAACTTTACACCAACAAATAATAGAAAAGATAAATCCACATTCACCTGCTCCAGGAATGATCGCCAGTTTTGTCTCAACAAGTCCCATTTTTGAAGAATTTGCTAAAGAGAAGAATAACAGTATTATTACAGATAGGGCTGGGGATCGATTCAAATGTCAAGAATCAATTCGATTCGATTCCGATTCTTAAGATTCAGAATCGATTTTCAAGATTTGATTCGATTTGATTCCGATATTGATTTGGGTTAGTGTTATTAAATAACTGTTTTTTGAGCTGTTGCATGAATTATATGACTGTAGTTCTGCAACATATTAATACTAGTATTATATTGAGATTCAACAGCAAGTATTGCAGCTAATGATGTTGTAAGGACCAATCAGCTCCCAGAATGCTGATAGAACTGAAACAGAAACATCGTGGGTCAGAATTACCAAACAGATCCAGGGAGGAAACAGAGACGGAGGAAATCGGTTTTATTTTTTCCCACATTCCATTTTTATTTGTTCCTTTTTTGGTCTATTTTGGTTTTAAATTTTTGAGAATTTAGTTTTTAGCATTTTTTGCAAATGTAACCCCAAGACAGTATATAAAGTAATGAAATATAGACAATTTAGGCAATTATAACTGAACACTTTAATGTTTTCATACCTTTAAACATATTTAAAAGGCAAAAACATGGCACCAGTTATTCTCGTGTCCAACAAAATATTCCTTTTTTGGGGATAAACAAAAAATAACCAAAAGTTGTAATGTAATGATGAAAAAAAATACATAAATAAATAAAAGAAAATCAAAAAAAATCCCCCCCCAAAAACAAACAAACAAAAAAAAAAACATCGATCTTTAGACATATGAATTGATTTTTAGGAATTAATATGAGAATCGATTTAGAATTGGGAAATCGATTTTTTCAACACAGGCCTAATTACAGAGATACACTATGCACCTCTAAAACCACCGCTGCTACTTATTTATTTAATATTTCGATAAATACATAAATTAAAATACAAATATTGGAGAATATGTGGAGAGGACAGAAGCAGGTACACCTGCACGACAGAAAAACTTGAGATGACTTGGAAACTTGGAAATAAAATAAAATGCAGAGATTCCCAAATTTACTGACTTATTTTGACGTAAGAGTATAAACCCAATATAGTTCTTACAGGCGATTCTGATGTCACAAGCGAGCGCCATCTCTAAACCACCTCCTAAAGCTGCTCCATCGATTGCAGCGATCGTCGGCATCGGCAGATTTCCTGAAATCCAAAAGAAAACAACATCAAGGTGAACATTTGTGTCCTTGACGTCACACTGAGTCAGCTGATTCACTGCAACAGCTGGCGTCACGACACCAGAAGAACCCTGAACTCTCAGCCATCTTTGTTTCTGCAATCCCCCCAGCTGATGCATGAAAAGATACGGCGCCGTTTTTTCACAGTCCTTGCACATCTTTGGTCTATGCATCTTTTGGATAATAGAAGGTATTATGACCTATGACCTTACCCAGCTCTGTGATGAGGGCTCTGGCTTTAGAAACAAATGGTCCCACTTCGCTCTGGTGCATCTTTGCCCGCTCTTTAAGGTCTGCACCTGCACAGACACAACCGAGAACATCAGGGGGGATTTCAGGCCCCCGACACACTTCCTGTTTGGACCAACACTGCATTTGACATGATTTAGGAGTAGGGGTGCAACAATATATCGTGCCGCAAAATTTCACGATACAAAAACGTCACGATACGTGTCGTGGAGGTGACAAACTGTAGCTGATATTGGGTTATTAATATGAATATATTGTGTTTACTAGTAACGTCCTATTGGTGCAGCGGGATCATGTGACGACCTCGACCTGCGGACCAAAATCTTCCTCCGCTCAGAAGAAACTAGTACCGTTTTGGTCCCGATCACAGGACTCTTGGGGGTTTTGAGCTCCGAACTTTTACTGATGTAAGGCTGGTGTAGAGTTAAGCCTTACCTTATTAAATTAAACCTTTTTGGGGTTGTGAGTAGGATAAACACGGGGACAACTTCTGCTGAGTTCCAGTGTACTTTAATGTCCCTCAACAGTGTAGGATTTTAGAACATCAACACAGCACCTAGTGCCGTACTGTGGCGTATCACTCCGCCCAATCTAAAACACACTAATCACTACAGATAAACTGACTAGTGTCATTATAGTCCCTGATTTACATCAGAATATAAAGAATAGATTTATAAAATAATGATCCCTGAATTACCAAAATAACCTTAACAAAAATAAGTCTCCTCTTACACTTCTAAGGTGAGCATGAATCAATGTTTTTTATGGTGTAAAGATTGTGTCGTCCCCAAAGGTGGAGGATGAAACGATACCGGGGTTCACCTTACAGCCTCAGGCTGGAGCAGGTGAAGCTCTGAGCTCTGGAACAAGATCAATAACAGTCATGTTACATTTGGTGTTTGGGACTCTTCATAGTTTATTTATTTACTTTTATTTATTTATTTAATTTTAGTTGTTAAATTTCCGGAGAAGAAAAAAGTAAAGTCATACATGAGAGAAACTATTCAGTTTGTGGCTAAATATTTGTACTTGTATGAAACTGAAGATGCATAATGCAAAGCTGACATTTACTTTTAGTTCAGTTTGTGGAAAATGGTTGGCCTGGCTTTCTCTTTAAAACTTAAACAGTTATAAAGCATTACAAACTGTAACAATAGGGCAAACGCACAGCATTGTTTTGTATTTTGTGTCTTTCAAATAAAAGACCATGTTTCCAGTCATATGTTCCTCATTCAAGGTTGTTAAAAAAATACTGCTATAATATCGTATCGTTATCGTGACCTCAATATCGTGTATCGTATCGTGAGATTGGTATATCTTTACACACCTATTTAGGAGTAAAAAACTGAACACAGGACATATGGCTTCCTGTGATCACAGGGGTCTGGAAATAACCAGGACCGGTCAGACACACCAAAGACGGTCCGACAGGAGTGCAACTTTTGACCAGGAGCAGGAGATGATCCAGAACAGCAAGAATGTGAACCAATGTCGTACCTGCACAGAAGATGCCAGGAACCAAACTGCACAAGATGACGCTGCGCACTTTGTTGTTTTTCTTGATGTCCTCCACAGTCTCAAACATCTGAGGAGGAAACAAAATATTTAAAAATCCATATTTTGACTGAAGATCCGGTTACTGAAACATTGGGAATATTCTGTTTACATGGTAATTAATCATTTGGGATATCTGGATCAAACCAGCGACGCACGGAGAACATCATGACACAATTACCGTCATTTCTGCTTCTTCTTCCTGTATCCAAATTCAAAACAAATGCTGCTTCACGCAACTTTTGGCTCACCTTCTTGTAAATCTGTCTATCCCGGTACTTTCTACCGTCTACAAATGCAGAAATGTTCATATTCTTGATAACATTTATGAAGTGATTAGTCTCCTCCTGGTCTTGGTTTCTCCGTGTTTATAAGAACTTCCTGGACTCAAAAGACCAGGATTCCTTGTGAACAGAGCATGTGCAGAAAACAAATTCCTGTTCCGTTTGATGGGGATATTCCGTTTGACGTTTACATGACCCAATATTCAGGTTTTAAAAGGAGTAACCCAGGGCTCATATTGGGGTTTTTAAAAACCTGAATATGAGCAAATTCCGGTTATTCAAAAGGGTTATTGGTGTTTACATGGCCGTGCAAAACCGGTTATTGCTAATATTTGGGTTTTAAAAGGGTTATTGATGCATGGAAACACAGTCAATGAGTCTTCAGGAGAACTACAACATGTGAGGAAACAGCTAACGTAGACTTAATGTGGTCTGATGCTCTTATTCAGCTATTGTGTTTGATGGTGGGGAATTATGGGAAAGCATTGGTAGTTTGATGAGGGTGTGGGCCGGTGGGTAATTCAGGCTGTGGAGGGTGGTCAGGCTGGTACCAGCCCACGCTGCCTCCAGCCGTTCAGAGTGTCTTAATCATAAAAACAAAGAGAAAAATTGATGCGTACCATTTTGACCAGATTTTTGCTGATGGAGTTTTTGGCTTTTGGTCGATTGAGCCCAATGACGACGATGCCTGAAAGACAGGTGTAATAGCACTCAGAACATTTCACCAGCATGATACCGCAGATTATCTCACTTTTTACCAGATAAGGTAATCCCACTCAGAATTGTTGTTTTGTTTTTAAAAAACTGGCATAGCACATATCAGAGCTCTCTGCACTAATTTGCAGCATAGTATCTAATCTCAAGCATACTTTTAGTGGCAAAAATAACCCCTGCCTTTAGCTAAATGCTGGGAAATCTAGCTATGGAGGCCACACTTATAATCAAATACTCAGATTGCATCCTTGTATATAAAATCATCCAGGGTCTGGCTCCACCTCCATTAAATATATTTATAAAGAAAAACATGAACAGGTTAACCAGAGCAGGATCTAGAGGTGACTGTATCGTCCCATTCAGAAAAAGTGCTTTTGGGCAGTCAGCGTTTTCATACGGAGAATCTCATACATGGAACACAGTAGCAAATGTCATACGACACAAACCCACCCTCACCTCCTTCATTAAACACTGAAGAACAAGCTTCTACAGAATCAAGTCTGCACTCATGTTACATCTTAGTGTATTTTATTGTATGTTTTATCTTATATCTTAGTGTATTTTATCGTATTTTCTTCTATTGTGTATTTATTAGTGTATTTTACTGCTGTGTGTCATCATTTCTTGGACTGTATGTAATGTATGTGTCTGGAACCTTCTTTTACATCAACCAGGGACTAAAGATGCAAATTAACCACTGGCTATAATCTAGCATATTTACATGAAAATAATATTATTAATATGTACTGTCTCTGGTTCTTTTCTTTTAAAAAATAAAATACAAATACAAAAATACTTGCTTTTTGTACCAGACTGTAAACATGTTTATTTCTTTTGCAAAGTTGGACATTTGAGCAGCGATTGGTTCCCTTTAGTGATCCGCCTTCAGCCGTCAGACAGTGAACTGTCGTTTTTGCTACTTCTAAATTGACCTCAATGTGTTAGTTCATTGAGCTTTCATTCATTTATTTGGTCATTTGATTTGATTATTCAATGATGAAGGAAACATGTAGACTGCACCTTTTTTCTTTCTTATTTCTCGAGGTTCAAGGAATCTTTGTTATCCCCATAGAGGGAATTTGTTTTACAGCTCGCAGTCATACTTCAGGCTGTACACCCAGGCCTGCTCTCAGTAGTTAACGGACAATAACACATGCAATAACAAGATGTGCAATACCATATGTGCCATATTTTTTACCCCTCCCCTGCATGTGTGTGTTAAGTGTACTGCTGCTGAACAATGTGAGTTTCCCCACTGAGGGAGAAATAAAGGATTATCTTATCTTATCTCTTACTTCTTGCTTTTATTTCATTACATTATGATCCTTTTGAGTGTAGGCAATGAATAAGCTTTGCTTTAGCCTACACCTTTTTCGGTCTGGATGTTATTTGTATATTGGAAACGTATTTTTTTATTTTTTTTTGTGATGTCATGACCGAAAATAAACTGAACTGAATAGTTAGATTGTTGGAGCTCTTTTCTCCCGTACTTTACCTATTTCTGCACTTTATACTCTTTTTTTTTTTAAATTTAAATCTTGAAATACAATGAAAAATAAAGAACAAAAAGGCAACATACAGATGCCGAGATTCCAGCACCAAATTGAAAAGAAATAAACAAAAGAATATATATAAAAAGGACAAGACAGTTGAATGTAAATTAAAAAGATAAATAAAAATAAAAACAGCATAATGTGCGAGAGTAGGTTTCATGTAAACAAATTCACCGATTTACAGATGCCGATGGTCTTTTGTGCCTTTGTGTTTTTTGATGAGTAGATCGTCCTCATATATTGTTCAAGTTCTTTTTTAAGTACAAGGAGTTCAGGCTTTCTGTGGATGAATTTGCACTTATGTATGTGAAACTTTGCTAAAAATAAAGACAGATTAATAAAAAAAGAAAGCGTCCCTATCTTTGAGATTGAAATTATGAAAACCAAAAATAACATACTTAAAATAAAGATGAAAGTCAGAAGAGACAGAATCAGCAATATACTTGTGGAAGTCCCTCCAGAATGTATAAGTGAATTCACACGACCAGAATAAGTGAGAATGTTTCAGGATGCCCTTGGCAAAAAGAACAATTAACATCTATATCATTCTTAAATGTTGATAAATATTGTTTTGCAGGGTAGCTGCACTTTATACTCTGACAGGACAGTTTGAGGTGACATTTGTCCTCTCTGCCTGTGGGCGTATCCTTTTATGGGGCTGCAACGCTATTGGTCGACACCTTGCGTGACGTACACACATATACATATATATATATACATATATACATATACACACATATATATATACATATACACACACACACACACATATACACACATATACATATATATATATATATATATATATATATATATATATATATATATACACACACACACACACATATATACATATATATATATTAATAAAATAAATATATGTGACATATTAAAAATATATATCATTTTATATCATGTATATGTACATGTATATATATCAGCACCCACCCCAGCTCTGACCTGTTTGACCTGCTGCCTTCAGGAAGACCAAAGGTCCAAAACTAACAGACTGAAAAACAGCTTTTTCCCTAAAGCCACACTCGCCCCGAACAATATGTGAATGTCTTCCTTACTGTTTTTTACCGTGCAATACTTTTCCCGGCCTATCTGTGCAATATTCCACCACACATGTGTAGTTATATGTTATTATCTGTACATAGGATCTCAGGTCTTGATTTCACTATTCAAAATGCACCTTAACCTTTTTATATTTTTTATATTTTTTATCTTTATCTGTTTGCACTGTTTTGCACTGGAGAGGTGATGCTGCTTTTAATCTCACTGTACCCATCTATAATGAGAATTAAGCCTGATTTATGGTTCTGCGTTAAATCGACGCAGAGCATACGCCGTAGGGTTACGGCGTAGTCTACGGCGTAAAGTACGCTTCGCCGCGTACCTTACGCCATAGGCTCTGCGTCGGTGTAACGCGGAACCATAAATCAGGCTTGAAAGTATTCTCTTCTATGCTGTTCCCGTCACTTCCTTGGTTGTTGACCGTGTCCAGCCTACCGTGGTCCTCCCCGTCCAGGTATCGGACCCGCAGCTCGTCCTTGAGGTCGGAGCTGTAGAGCCGCGGAGCTGCGATGCCCAGGACGGCCCCGGTGGGCCTGCTCGGCCCGCCCCGAGCCGCCCGCACGCCGAGGGCTGCACACACACGTCCCAGCAGCAGCGCCATGATGCTCAGCTGTGACTTTCACCCCTCACCCGGTCACGTGGGGGATCACGTGGTACGGCCACATCAAGCTCGCTTTTATTTTTTTTTATGTATTTTTTTTTTTTTAACATAAGTTTATTGATTTTTTTTGTTTCAGAATGTACATGTATATACTACGGAAGAGAATCAGGGCCATGCAGGAGAAAAAATATTTGAGAGGGGAAGATTTTTTTTGTGCACTTTGAGAAAAAAGTCGAAATGTCGAGATTAATGTTGAAATACAATTTCAAGAAAAAAAATCGAAATTTCGCCTTTTTTCTCAACATTTCAACTTTATTCACGAAATTTTGCCTTTTTTTCCTCAACATTTCGACTTTTTTCTCAACATTTCGACTATTTTCTCGAAGTGCAATGAAAAAATTAAAAATAATGAAAAAAAAATCTTCCTCCTATCCAATATTATTTTTATTTTTATCCCCCTAGGGCCATGCAGGAGAAAAAATATTTGAGAGGGGAAGATTTTTTTTGTGCACTTTGAGAAAAAAGTGGAAATGTCGAGAAAAAAGTTGAAATGTTGAGATTAATGTTGAAATACAATTTCAAGAATAAAGTCAAACTTTTAGGCAGCACGGTGGCTTAGTGGTTAGCACTGTTGCCTCACAGCAAGAAGGTCCCCGGTTCGACTCCCAGGCCCGGCAGGGGCCTTTCTGTGTGGAGTTTGCATGTTCTCCCCGTGCTTGCGTGGGTTCTCTCCGGGTACTCCGGCTTCCTCCCACAGTCCAAAAACATGCATATTAGGTTAATTGATGATTCTAAATTGCCCGTAGGTGTGAGCGTGAGTGTGGTTGTGAGCATGGTTTGTGTGTCTATATGTGGCCCTGCGATGGACTGGTGACCTGTCCAGGGTGTAACCCCCGCCTCTCACCTAAAATGAGCTGGGATAGGCTCCAGCAGACCCCCGTGACCCCAAGGGATAAAGCGGGCAAGATAATGGATGGATGGAAGTCAACATTTTGTGAATCAAGTCGAAATCTCGACTTTTTTCTCAACATTTCAACTTTATTCACAAAATGTCAACTTTTCTCAAAATTGTACTTCAACATTATTCTCGACATTTCAACTTTTTTCTCAACATTTTGAATTTTTTCTCGAAATTGTACTTCAACATTAATCTCGACATTTCGACTTTTTTCTTGAAAAAAAAAATCTTCCTCTCTAAAATATAATTTTTATTTTTTTCCTGCCTGGCCCTAATACTCTTCCGTACTTCCATATGTATACAAGGCATATATAAACATATAGTATGAACAATGGTAAACCCACCAGCTTGTTCTTTAAAACTTAAACAGTTATAAAGCATTACAAACTGTAACAATAGGGCAAATTGTATTTTTATGACTTTCTAATAAAAGACAATTTTTTCCAGGCATATGTTCCTCATTCAAGGTTGTTAAAAAAATACTGCTATAATATCGTATCGTATCGTTATGGTGACCTCAATATTGTGTATCGTACCGTATCGTGAGATTAGTTCAATTCAATTCAATTCAATTTTATTTATATAGCGTCTAATATAACAAAAGTTGTCTCCAGACGCTTTCCAGAGACCCAGATTAGTGTATCGTTACACCCTTATTAAGTAGTAAGTCAATTTTATTACAGCACATTTCACAGACAACGGAATGTCACAAGGTGCTTAACAAAAAATAAAACAGCATCAATAATAACACAAATAAAACACTGCAATAAAAGTAGAAATACGATAAAAACAAGACAATACTGATAAAAGCTCCTAGAATAAAAATACATAAAATCAACATGGTGGTCATAAAAAAACCCTCTCACTATGATGTTTAAAAGCTTAGAGATTAGCTGCAGCCAGGGAATTTACTCCGAGCCACTGTTTTATCTGTGCAAGGCACTGCATCAAGGAGTGCAATTTCTCAATCTCAAAGGCCTTAAAAGAGCAGTACAGTTGGATATGGTCTGAAAATAAATGGTATGACACATCAAGGAAACTCCTGGATTTTCTTACCCAACGGGGTAACATATAATAAAAACAAAAGTGGACCCAAAACAGAACCCTGAGGTACTCCGCACAGCAAATCAGCACATCAGCAGAGTCAGACAGGAACTGGTTGTCAGGGTTTGACACTTCCCCCCAGTTTTTGAGTTTCAGTTCTGTCCCTCCTGTTTCCCATTTGCCCTGATTGTGTCTGCACCTGTGTCTCGTCGTGTCTCGTTATCCCCTGTGTATATCTGGTCTTGTCATTCCTTTGTTCCCTGTCGGTCCGTACTGTTTCCACCTCCATGTCTCCTCGTAGTTTTTTCCTCCATGATCCTGGTTTTTTGTTAATCCTGCTCTGCAGCGCTTTGTTTTTGCCTTTTTTTAAATAAACCCTTTTTTGTTGTGAACTCCTGGCTCCTGCTCTCCTGCGTTTGGGTCCTCGACAAAACCGAATCATAACAGAACGGACCGACCAGATGGACCCAGCGGGAGAGCGCCTCACGCTGATGGAATTCTTGCGCTGGGCCGAGGAGGGGGAGTATGGGGACCCCTTTTTGGGGACATACCAGGCTCTGGGTGGGCCCAGGAGCCTGCAGGCTCAGGGGAGGCAACGACGACGGCGTCGGCCTCAGCCCCAGCCTGTTCCTGCTCCCTGGGAATCGGCCGAGAACATGCGCTGGGCCGAGGAGGAGGAGTATCGGGAGCCCTTTTGGGGAACACGCCTGGCTCTGGGTGGGCCCAGGAGCCTGCAGGCTCAGGGGAAAAAACGACGACGGCGTAAGCGCCAGCCCCAGCTTGTTCCAGCTCCAGCTTGTTCCAGCTCCAGCTCCTGCACCCATCCCTGTTCCAGTGGTGGTCCCGGACGCACCTTCCCATGTTCCAGTGGTGGTCCCGGACGCACCTTCCCATGTTCCAGTGGTGGTCCCGGACGCACCTTCCCATGTTCCGGTGGTGGTCCCGGACCCCCCCCAGCCAGCTCCGAGGACCCGTGTCCCCCCCCAGCCAGCTCCGAGGACCCGTGTCCCCCCCCAGCCAGCTCTGAGGACCCGGGTACCCCCGCAGCAAGCGCCTTGGACCCGGGTACCCCCGCAACCAGCGCCACGGACCCGGGCCCCCACTCAGGCAGCTCCGAGGATCCTCTGCCCCCCGACACCGGCTCCCTGCATCCTGTCTGCCCCTGTTCCGGCTCCCCGCATCCTGTCTGCCCCTGTTCCGGCTCCCCGCATCCTGTCTGCCCCTGTTCCGGCTCCCCGCATCCTGTCTGCCCCTGTTCCGGCTCCCCGCATCCTGTCTGCCTCTGTTCCTGAGGCGATCCCGCCGCCAGTCTCCGTTCCTGAGGCGGTCCCGCCGCCAGTCTCCGTTCCTGAGGCGGTACCGCCCATCTCTGTTCCTCTTCCTGAGGCGATCCGGGATGGATCTGCCCAGCCCCGAGAACGGCCCTCTGGCCGGTGTGCCTGGTCCCGAGTCTGGTTCCGGGGTTAGCCCCCCAAAATGACTCTCCGGTTGGCCCGGCCCCGTCGGCGTCCTCCAGAACTCTCTTGCCGGTCTGCCTGGCCTCGAGGACGGCCCCCGGAACGCTCTTGCTGGTCTGCTCGGTCCCGAGGACGGCCCCCGGAACTTTGGCCGTGTGTGGCCTGGGCCCTCCTCCAGGCCCCCTCCGCCCACCCTGGGTTGGCACTGTTGGGACATCTGGGATCTGTCCCTTGAGGGGGGGGTACTGTCAGCGTTTGACACTTCCCCCCAGTTTGAGTTTCAGTTCTGTCCCTCCTGTTTCCCATTTGGCCTGATTGTGTCTGCACCTGTGTCTCGTCGTGTCTCGTTATCCCCTGTGTATATCTGGTCTTGTCATTCCTTTGTTCCCTGTCGGTCCGTACTGTTTCCACCTCCATGTCTCCTCGTAGTTTTTTCCTCCATGATCCTGGTTTTTTGTTAATCCTGCTCTGCAGCGCTTTGTTTTTGCCTTTTTTTAAATAAACCCTTTTTTGTTGTGAACTCCTGGCTCCTGCTCTCCTGCGTTTGGGTCCTCGACAAAACCGAATCATAACACTGGTTTGCTGAAACACTAAAGCTCCTACCTGGCGAATAGGAAATGAACCAGGAAAGAACCGGTCCAAACAGTCCAACCAAGTCCCGCAGTCCTCTTAACAAGGTTTAATGATCGACAGTGTCAAATGCCGAGGAAGGATCCAACAGGATCAGAACAGTGCATTTCCCAGAGTCTGCAGACATCATAATGTCACTAGATACCTTGAGCAGGGCAGTTTCTGTAGAATGATGCTTAGGGAAACCCGACTGAAAAGGGTCAAAGATGTTACACTCAAAAAAGGAAGTTAATTGTTCAGAAACCACTTTCTCTAAGACTTTAGACAGGAATGGCAGCTTTGATATGGGCCTAAAACTACTTGGATCGCTGGGATCCAGACTAGGTTTTTTGAGAAGTGGTTCCACAAAGGCATGTTTAAAGGAGCTGGGGAAACACCAGAAGACAGTGAGGTGTTTACCAGCTTAGTAACCCAGGGGCCAATGGCATCTAACACTTTTAAAAAGAGTTTACAGGGAAAAGCATCAGATAGACAAAAAGAGGGCTTTATTCTGGTTACCAAAACTGAGATATCAGCTTGGGTTACCGGATTAAAAGAAGACCAATTTTGGGGTGCAGGCTCAACAACAACAACAACAGGACTACAAGACGAAGGCCATGGAGGTTTAACCTTAATATCCTGGATTTTGCTGATAAAATACTCTAAAAAGGCATTGCTATCAGCTTTGCAAGAAACAGGTGTAGAATGAGCAACAGGACACACAAGAGAACTAATGGTGTCAAACACAACTTGGGGCTTCTTATTTAAAACTATCAACTGACAAAAGAAGTAAGATCTGGCATTTTTTTATCATTTCATTTAAGGACGACATCACTTCCCTGAGATGCAATCTATGTACGTCAGGTTTGGTAGACTTCCATAGACGCTCTGTTTTCCGACAGAGACGCTTCATGTCCTGAATACAGGCATTAATCCATGGACATGGGGTTTTCTTATTCACCAGATTAGATTTAACAGGAGCAATCTGATCCAAAATAGATTTACAATGACTGTTAAAACTATAAGTGAGGCTTTCCGTGTCATGACATTATACAAGCAGTTCAGAGTCAAACAAGGCAGAGACCAGAGCTGCTGTATCCTCAGTGATGATGCGCCTCTTTCACCGCATCTCAGAGGGCGAAGGTTTGGGAGCAAAGGACAGGTCAAATAAAACACAGCAATCATCACTAATGTGGACATCTTCTACACAAAGATTGGTAACGTTGATGCCAAGAGAAAAAAACAAGTCAAGAATCAAGAGTGTGGCCTTTTTGGTGGGTGGAGCCAGAAACATGTTTCTTTTAAAGTTTCAGTTAGTGCTAAAAGTTCCCTTCCTGCGCAAGAATTGCTGTCATCAACATTAATATTAAAATCACCAACTATTAAAACTTTTTCCAACTTGATTATTGAAGATAAAAAGTCACTAAAATCCATAAAAAATGCAGCAGCAGGGCCAAGTGGGCGATAAATCAACACACAATACAAAGAGTCGGAAGAACCAATCTTGAACATCTGTGATTCAAATGACGGGAACGTTTGAGTGTTCTTCATTTATTTTTATTTTAATTATTAAGAAAGAATTTTCATGTCATTCTGCTACCTACAATACCTATAGTCGAAAAGATTACTTTCTTATGTCCAGGTCTTGATTGCTAATGTCACCAGCTTGATCTACAAGAGTATTATCATTTCTGATCTAGGTCTATTTGTGGATAGGATTTCAGTTTAGTTTTTTTTTTTAAATCCCAGTTAGAACAGTCAATTCCCAACTTGCTCAGCACCATCAACACTTTCAGTAAACTTTCTGGTTACAAAATGAATGAATCAAAATCTGCTATTCTTTTCCTTATACACTCTGAAACAGTAAATCCACCAGTTCAAACACCATTTAAAATAGTTAGGGATAGCTTACATATATTTACATATAGAAATGACTCCAAAAATGAACAGTTAAGTTCAGGCAAACTACAATCCAGTCCTAGAGTCAGCTTCTAAAGATAAATGCTACCTATTTTCATGATTGGTCGGATCAATATAATTAAAATGAATGTTCTTCCTAGATTTTTGTACCTCTTTCATTCCATCCCTCTTAGTCCCCCAGTCCATTTTTTTCCAAAGATGAAAAGCTTGGTTTGTAATTTCATTTGTAAAAACAGGCGGGCTAGACGTGGTTAACTCTGCTATACCTCCCGTATGAATGACCTTCATCTTCAGTGGTATTATTGGCCAGCCCAACTCTCCACTGGTTCTCACAAGAAATACCATGGTCCTGGATGAAAGTAGCATGACATCCCCTCTACCACTCAGCTCATATTTATATTCAGCTAAATTAAGAGAACTATAGAAATGAACACAGAATCCCTTTGAGGTGAAACTCCTGTTTTGTCTCAATTTACACCAATTTGGGGTAACAGTGAATTTACACCTGGTAAACAGGACTTGGGATTCAAAAACGGGGCAGTCAAAGGCCTATATAAAATTGCAGATCTGTTTAATAATAACATTCTCATGCCATTTGATGAGATGAGACAAATATGGCATCCAACAAAAACATTTCTTTAAATACTTACAAATTAAAAACTATATATTCAAGACACAAAAATCTTTATCTCTACCTGTTCTCACCTTTATAAAAGAATTAGCAACAAAGCAACATTCTAAGGGGGGATTAACTTCAAATTTCTATACAATAAACATAAATTATGCATCCTAGGAATTTTTCCTGAAAATTGTGAAATAAGCAAGACCAACAAGAGTATGATTACATTATGCTTGCTACAAGCAAAAACATATAGCCAAATCCTGGAAATCCACCACTACACTAAGCCTAAGCGTTTGGCTTACAGGATTGTAAAACTCTCTTGCACTTGGAAAAAATATAATATTAATAAAATATATTATATTATAAAAGGTAAATACATCATCTTTGATAAGACATGGAGATATTTTATGGCATTCTTAGAGGGGAGTAAAGCATTAGAAACATGCTAGCCTTGAATGTTAATGTCAACCATTATTTGAATGTATGTTATGGCTTGCTGATTTATTAAGATGTATATTTACTTTCAAGTGCTTTTCTTTCCTGGGTAAAGGGGCAATTATTGTACTTCCAGGGACATTTAAAAGCAATGTCTGCTTTGGACTGTGTCACACAATTCACTCTGTAGCCCGGTATTTTAGTAATTTAGCAATTTGGGAAGAACCTTACTGTGATTGATCTGTTCTGCGCTATGTTATTTGCTGTTATGTTGTTGTTTCTCTCTGTGGAAAATTAATAAAAACATTTGTTGAAAAAAAATAATTTTTATTTACTGAAATGAGCAGAATATGGCGAATGAGAAAAATAAACTTTTCAAGCCCCCCCTCCTGTGGATCACTTTTGTGCATTTATAATCTAGTGCAGGGGTCGGCAACCCAAAATGTTGAAAGAGCCATATTGGACCAAAAACACAAAAAAACAAATATGTCTGGAGCCGCAAAAAAATTAGTCTTGTATAAGCCTTAGAATGAAGGCAAATGGCGAAAGGCCAAGTGTCGAGAAAAAAGTTGAAATGTTGAGAAAAAGGTTGAAATGTTGAGAAAAAGGTCGAAATGTCGAGAAAAAGGTTGAAATGTCGAGATTAATGTTGTAGTATAATCTCCAGAAAAAAGTCGAAATGTTGAGAAAAAAGTCGAAATGTTGAGAAAAGAGTCCAAATGTCGAGAAACAAGTCCAAATGTCGAGAAAAAAGTCGAAATGTCGAGAAAAAAGTCGAAATGTCGAGATTAAAAAGGAAAGCAAAAAGGAAGAAAAAAAGGAAAAAGAGAAAAAAGAAGAAAAAAAGGTCAAACATTTTTGAACAAGCCCCAGGGACCCACTAGGGCGGCGCTAAAGAGCCGCATGCGGCTCTAGAGCCGCGGGTTGCCGACCCCTGATCTAGTGGTATGTTGTCTTTTTTTTGGCAGATACTATAAAAAAAAACAGTAGTTGACCATGCAATTAATCAGTCTACTTCTAATATTATTAGTTTGTGTCTTAATGAAGAGATAAAAAAAGAGGAGTGCCTATGGGTTTTGCACAGAACTGTGTGTTGTGTAAGTACAACAGTGATTATGGTTCAGTGACAGAACATTTATTGTAAACCAAAATTCAGCATTAGAGGAAACATCTAGGCTGTGGGGCAAACATCATTGTCGTCTGTGTTTCAGCTGTGACACAAAAAGCAAGAGATTATTTATACTTTCACTGCTGATGAAGTGATATTAGTAGCAGTAAAAGTGATAAAAACATAACCTTGTTTCCCGGGAGATCTCTCGGGCTGACAGTGGTCTGGAGAGAGCACACTGCAAAAACTCTAAATCTTAACAAGAATATTTGTCTTATTTCTAGTTAAAATGTCTCATTTTTAGTCAATAAAAAAAATCTCATTACACTTAAAACAAAACTGGAAAAAACAACAATTTTCACCTGGTTCAAGTAGATTTTCACTTAAAATAAGTAGAAAAATCTGCCAGTGGAACACGATTTTTTTGCTTGTAATAAGAAGATAAATCTTGTCCCACTGGCAGATTTTTCTACTTATTTCAAGTGAAAATTTACTTGAAACAGGTGAAAATTGTCAAATAAGTTATTTTTCTGGTAATGACTGCATCTCTCACAGCTCTGGATCAATTCCACAGCAATACACTGATGGATGCCGCATTATACTACATACTACCGCTTTAAGGCAAATCAGGGTGGGACTCGCCCTGTGAGTGACAGGTGCGTAAAGATGGGCGGGGCCAAGAGAGAACGCTTTCACCCTCATTGTGCTGAGAGGCAGACAGGTGTGCCACACGTCTCATCGCTGCTTTATCTGCCAAACCACGAAGAGGTTCATACCCGAGATCAAACCATTGTCCTACCACCTCCTGACCTTTCATGAACCTTTGACAGCCTCTCCAGATCTTTATTCAGCATCTGGTCAAAATCCTACAGAGATGCGTTAAAAGAAACCTCAGTAGTCAGCCACACATCTGCTGCAGCTGGTGTTGGGGAGCGGAGTCAGAGGCCTCGCTCCATCCACGGGGGGGGGGGGGGGGGGGGACACGAA
Source organism: Cololabis saira (assembly GCF_033807715.1). Lineage (NCBI taxonomy): Eukaryota > Metazoa > Chordata > Actinopteri > Beloniformes > Belonidae > Cololabis > Cololabis saira. Next base: position 41,719,035 of record NC_084597.1, read on the forward strand.
AAAATTAAAGCTGCAAGCAGCGATGAACGGGCCCTCGCGCGTGCAATTTTCACCAATAAAGGTCAAGGACTCAAAACTAAGTCCGGTGACACCACCCACGAGTCTGTATGTCATACCATTCAAAAGTTATGGCAGAAAGTAGGAACTATCAAATATCAGCCAATCAGAAGAAGGGGCGGGGGTAATTTGCACTAATTAAGGTGAAGGAGTCAAAACTGAGTCTGATGACACCACCCACGACTCTTTATGTCAAACCATTAAAATGTTATGGCAGAAAACAGGGAATCTGGAAAGTCTACCCATATCAGGGTCTGTGATGTCACAAGCCTGAACCCCTGAGCAGCTCGCTGACGGAGAGAGGAGTCAGACTGGAACAGGCCCAAACAAGGCCATGAGAGGATCCGTTTAGAGCTGCAGGGCTTTGTGACATCACTTCAGCCTGCCCACCTTTGTCTAAGCCCACACTTTCACCTCACATTCAGTGTGCTGAAGAGGCACCATAACGCTCTGCAGGGTGGGGGGGGGGGGGGGGGGGGTTAGGTGTCTGACTCCTACAACGCTCTGCAGGGTGGGGGGGGGGGAGTTAAGTGTCTGACTCCTACAACCAGATCTATACCCACTACGTCTCCAATATTCTCATCAAACATGTCACAGACCCCAAGAATCTGTGGAAACTCGTGAAAAAGTGTATAATACATCTCTTTTATTACATCTACAGTCTTGTTAGAAATGGTGACGGATGATCATTTTATATTAAAAGTAAATCAACAGAGATGGGAGAGCACGGCACACAGAGCTGCTAATGAAAGGTGGAAGAAACAACGAAGTGGTGGAGTGCATTGTACTAAGTTTCCAAACGTCACAGCGCGTTTCATCCAGACAACCAGTGCAGCGGGGAGTCCAGTGAGAAGGCTCAGTCGGAGGAGCAAGCCTCTGGTGCAGACTCGTGCTGATCACTGCAGCTTTCGGGGGTCTCCATCCCAGATCTTTGCTCTGCTGCGCTCAGTCTCGTTAAACCCTGCTGAACACACAAGTCCCCCCCCCGTCTGTGTGCACAGGAAGTTTCTTTCACATCCAGAGCAGGTTTGACAGCGGCAGGACTTTGGATGTGTGCGCTGCGCCTGCAGCCCCCCTGCAGAAACAACTTTCTCTCAGGGCGGGGGCTCCAGTCCTGCAAGCTGCTGACCTGCAGAGACAGAGGGCAGTGGGGGGGCTGCGGGAACACAGATAAGTCCAGAGCTTGGGAGACGGGAGATGAGGGCTTCCCCAGTGAGTCGTATTCGGGGTCGACGGCCTCCGCTTTGATGGGGATTCTCCGGGATTTGATCCGCAGTTTGTGGGGCAGCGCTGCAGAGCTGGCGTCCGGCACTTTGTGTGTGGAGACGATGATGCTTCTGGCGTCTGCAGCAGACGGCATCAGCCCTCGGGGGACCTGCTGCTCGTCCTCGCCATCCGAGGATTTACTCACAGCACCGTCCTCTGAGCTGGGGGAGATGCTGGACGAGCGGAGGATCTGGCTGAAGGATGCAGGTGGAGCGTAAGCTTCAGACAAACGGCCAGACACGCAGTGTTTGTAGAGGTCGTAAGGACTCCCCTGCACGTAGCTGCAGGGTTCTGCTGGTTCTTGTTTGACATCTGCAGCACTGCAGACGGCAAAGCTCCCCTGAGATGCACAGCACGCCTCCGGAATGAGAGGCGACTGTTTGATGACCGATATGCAGCTGCTGCGCCTCGGGAGAGACTCCAGATCCCTGCTGGCCGAGCCCTCGCTGGTGCTGGGTGGGGGGAACTCCTGCAGGTAGCTGAGAGCGGGCCGGGCAGACAGCTTCTGCATCTCCTGGGCGTAAACCGCAGAGCTCACCAGCCCAAACCTGAGCTTCAGCGACAGCAGCTCTGCCCTCAGAGAGGCATTTTCCTCACCGAGCACCATCAGCTTGTTCTCCAGCACCATGTCATTGATCCGCCGCTTCTCCCTGGAGCGCTTGGCGGCCTCGTTGTTCTTCCGCCGCCGCTCCCAGTAAAGGTTGTCCTTCTTTTCATCTGGGATGAACTCTCTCTTCCTGCGACACATGGTTTTGCCCTTGAAAGGAAGTGCAGGAATGCCGTGGCCCATCAGGTCTCTGTTGGACGCCTGCAGGCCCACGGCCAGGACCAGAGTGTCGTCGCCGCTGTACGACTCGCTGGAGTCCATCTCGTGTTTGATGGATTGCATCTCGAGCCCTGGCGGGTCTTTAACTGCTCGCCATGGTGCCGGAAGACAGCGAAGGTCACTCCCACACCGAGCTGAAGAGATCTGTTGAGACGAGAACAAGGGTTTTCACTCCGAGGTGAAGGAGTATTTTGTCTGTCTCATTCTGTGATGAATCAATATTTACTCAACCGTCTGAATGGCTTTGTCTGTATAAGTGACGTTTAATCCAACCACCTGTACCTGCCACTACAAAAACAAACTGATTTTCTCATGTGACGCCCTGAAGAAATGTTTGACTGCTCTGCACCAAGACGTATTATTGAATAGGCCTGTGTTAAAAAGATCGTCTTTTTTTTTTTGGGGGGGGGGGGGGGGGGGGGGGGGGTGGTTTATGGGGGTTTATTTATGTATTTTTTTTTTCATCATTACATTACAACTTTTGGTTATTTTTTGGTTTATCCCCAAAAAAGGAATGTTTTGTTGGACACGAGATTAACTGGTGCCATGTTTTTGCCTTTAAATATGTTTAAAGGTATGAAAACATTAAAGTGTTAGGTTATAATTGCATAAATTGTCTATATTTCATTACTTTATATACTGTCTTGGGGTTACATTTGCAAAAAATGCTAAAAACCAAATGCTCAAAAAGTAAAAACCAAAATAGACCAAAAATGGAACAAATAAAAACGGAATGTGGGAAAAAATAAAACTAATAATAGTAGTAATTCTGACCCACAATGTTTCTGAAAGCAGTTCTATCAGCATTCTGGGAGCTGATTGGTCCTTACAGCATTATTAGCTGCAATACTTGCTGTTTAATCTCAATATAACACTAGTAGTAATATTTTGCATAACTACAGTCATATAATTCATGCAACAGCTCAAAAAACTGTTTTAATAACACTAACCCAAATCAATATCCGAATCAAATCGAATCAAATCTTGATAATCGATTCTGAATCTTAAGAATCGGAATCGAATCGATTCTTGACATTTGAATCGATCCCCAGCCCTATTATTGAAATGACTTAATCAACAGCAAATCTGCTATTTTGTGGATTCATCCTTCTCCCTGCGGCCTCCCATCAACCCCACATCCTCATGTGCCTTTGGCAGTTTCCTTGGTCTACCTGTAGTTTTCCCTTTTTAAAACCTCCTCATTTTGTTTTTGTTTGCTACAAATCTAAAATAAATCAAAGTGGCATCTTACTGGGAACAATTAGCCGGAGTTGAACGGTCGTCTTGACAAAACCTCGGTCGTCCCCGGTCAGCAGTCTGAAATGGAAAAAAGTTGTTTTTTTTTTTAAAGAGAAAAACAAACAAACTGTGCACTGGTGGGGGACCTTCTTTCATTTTTGTTCTATTTTTTTTTCCTCAAAAGATCTCATAAATAAAAAAGGAGTTTATTCTTTTCTGGAAAAAGTTCTCCATTAATCACCTTCCACTTGAACACATATTTAAAGAAGCTTTACTTTAAAAATAAAAATGTGTCTGTTCTTTTACAGCTGCAGTCATCATTAAATCCATAATTGAATCAAAGCCACGCTGAAACTGAGACATTTGTACTTTTATATGAGCAGATTTACGTGCACAGGCTGATATATGAATGATTTATCTCACCTGATGATGAGAACTTTCAAAAAGTATTTCCCCATCCATCATCATAACATGAAACCTGAGCTGTTTTGTTAGAAGCTCCTTGTTAATGACTTATGTAACTTAGCTGACAACATTTCTGTGGCTCCTGTGACAAAACAATAATAATAATATGATGATGATAATAATTCAGCTAAATAGAATTATATGACGAACATCCCCCTCCCTGGCATGCCCTCATCACGTTTTTATTTTACTCATCAGGATATTTACTTGTGCAGACATGCCTCGTAATGAGAGGAGGTGGAGACAAAGGGAAAAGGAGCGGAGTGAGGTGCTAAAGGCCGTGGATCCATCACCAGCTGGATAACAAAGAGCACAGCAGGAAGCACATGGACCAGTTATTTATGTTGGATGGATGATATGTATGTTGTCATTTCTTTAGTTTTTCTGTAGTAGTTCTAGTAGTTCTGCATTTATTCAATGCCAAAACTTCATACAATGTAGAAAGAAAGAGGAAAGTGCATCACTGCCTTCTAGTATTGTAAATGTAAACACTGTACAGCTGGACAAATTAAAGTGCATGAACATTTATAACATGTTTTATATAAACCAGGACAGGTCTAATACTGAAAAGTCAGTAAGCAACTTAATTTTGCATCGTACCTCACTGCCTTCTAGGCTTGTAAATGTAAACACTGTTGGACAAATTGAAGTGCATGAACAATAGTGCGGTGACAACACCGTAAATCCCTTATGTGTGTTGTAATAAAATATCAATATTTGCCGTCAGTTTATCGATTATTTATTGCGACAGAGAGCGCAACAATATATTGCAATATTGATTTTTTTTCCCCCACCATTAGTGATTATCCAGACTTATTCTAGTTTTGTATTTTTCCATTAGTTTCAGTATTAGTTTTAGTTTGTTATTAAAATATGGGGTATTTGTCTTGGGTAAGATTTAAGAAGTTCAGAGCAATACAAAACACAAAAGCATTTTGTATTGTAATGTAACAAAAGTAACAAAGTTATTGTTGGTAAGTGTTAAAGTCTTGTTCCTTGTGTCCCTTCTTAAATTTCAGCACCTGCCCCTCCAAAGGTCTGCACGTCCCTGGTCCCAGAACCAGGGACCAGGGACGCCACCCGTCCCTTGAAATACGGAATTGTTACGTAATTGGGAATTAAAAGTTGCGTTACGTATTGAACCAATACGGACACATATTTAGAGCGGGTTATCATCACTGACCTCCCAATACGATACAATTCCGCTACGATTCGGTATCGATATTCTAGTTACAATAACGGAATAAAGTGATCCTTCCACGCGCTACGTCCGGCCAGAGAAACCCCACTGGTCTGGTGGAAAGAAGCTGCTGCTGATCACTCCTCAAGTAAGGAGGAGACCTGAGCTCAGTGTAGGAACTCCCGGGGTTGGTAGAGGGAGCAATGCCCAGGACTGTTACTTAGGTAGGAGCACTGGGTGATAAAATACGGAAAAAAATCTGGGATTAAAAAAAAATAAAATAAAATTAAACAAAGTTTTTTTTTTTTTTTTTAAATCGATACTTGGATTTATGTAACAAACAGTCTCAGGGACAGCTTCTTCCCCAAAGCTGTGAACTTTCTAAACCAATAAACTACCTCATACTGTGCAATATTCTCTATCCATTATGTGGAATATTCTTTACTCATCTATGTGCAATATTCTTCCATCCTTTCAAGTGCAATATTCTTCCACTCATTAATGTGCATTATTATTCTCTCATTCACTCATTTTTATAGTGTATATATATTTATGTTTCCTGTTTCTTATTTTGTTGTTTACACAGTCTTTGCATGTGTGCACTTTTACGGAGCTGCTGCCTAATCTCATTGTACCAGTATAATGATAATAAAGGCTTTCTATTTCTATGTATCGATAATCGTTCCTACACATGTATATCGATAAAATATCGATATATTGATATTTTTAACCCACCCCTATTCAAGAGTAGACTTACCTTTTCAGTAAAGCATATGCCAGCTATGATTTATAATTTGCCATTGATTTTTATGACTTTTTTACTTTTTCGTGATGATAGAGCTGCTTTTGATTTTCTTGCACTTTGAGATTCATTGAATGTAAAGTGCATTATAAATTAAATTAATTATTATTATTTCCACTGGGGGCAATTATGACATCACCAATAAATGTGGATGAAAGGCTGGGGTGGCGTCATCACGTCCTCCTGCCCCACATTCCTTCATTGTGTCCGGATTACACAATAACCCCCTCACCCACGCCCACCCTGGCCCGGCTCTCCCGGCTCTCCCGCGGCTGCCGACATTATGCAACCTGCCGATGTGGCAACGGACGGCGTTTAGATCACCGAAAACTGCCCGATGCGTCCATCCGTCCATCCATCCATGACATCAGCGCAGCGGCGGCTGCAGGGCATCGCCCCGAGGAGCCAACTGGAGCCGCGGATCTGCTCACCGGGACGCGCCGGCGGCGGGGTCTAGGCGGGTTACCTGCCCTGACCGAAACACCGCCCCGTCCCGAGCGAACCCCTCCCCGCCACGACGGGGCATCCCCACAGCCCCCACGACGCCGTGTTCACGCCGTGACCGGGTTAAAAGATGACACTGAACTGTGACTCCGCGGACCCGCACCAGGCGGTGGCCAAATCTCCGCCACCCTTACACGTTTCACTCCAACTCACAACTGTTACCTTTCCTTCGGCCTCTTGGTCTCCTTTGGGCTGGATGTTCCCCGCAGAGTGGGCTTTTCCCATCAGTTTATAAAGAAAATATCCTCTCAGTTGGAACCACCCAGCTGCCTTCCGTGGGTTTTTTCCTTTCAAGGTGGTTAGTGACTCATGGATCTGTGTTAGTAGGTCAGTGATTAAGTGTATTGGCAGCGTGAGATTAAACGACAGCCGCCGCAGCCAATCAGAGCGCGGCATTCTTTGACTCCAGCCAATCAGCGTCGGCCTCCACCACTCAGCAGGAAGCTCAAATCTTATTTAAAAAAAATCACGTCGTAATGAACAATACCATCCATTTCCCTGAACGCGCTTCAGCGCACGCTTATATAAACATATTTTAATTTAACAAATCCCGTCTTCCACGGCGGGACCGGTGCTGCCGTGATTATATAATCACCTCCCTAACAAGTTTGCAACTTGCTCCGCCGCGGGTGGCGTGTGACCTCTGCAGGCCGCACAGACAACTGTTGACACAACACACAACTGTTACTGCAGGGGACGAATGGGACGCGACGGGTTTGAGCTGCGTTTGAGGACTTCTTGATTTGATTTATTTTATTTTTGTACATGTAAAAAACAACACTGCAAGAGAAGTTTAAGAAAACAAAACAACATAACAAAGAATTTCATCCTTTAACACTTGATATCTTAATTTACATGTGCAAAAAAGGAGTAGGAAGAAGTGTAAACTTATTTAACTTACCTACCCCCATCACTAATCATTTAACCCGTATTTATAAATACTCACACACTGAACTCACACTGCTAAATAACAGTATTATTATTACTATATACTGTAATTATACTCACACACATACCTATACATACATAGGCCTACATACACACACATATTTGAATATTTCTATATATTTGTACACACATGCCCATATACATATTTATATAAATATACTTATTTACACTACCTACCATATGTAGGTACAGTATGTATGGGTATATATATATATATATATATATATATATATATATATACATATACATATACATACATACCTACATACATACTGTATATAAATATATACACATATGCATACATACACATATAATTAGCTGACAATTTCTGTATACATTTCTGTATAATCTTTCTATATAAACAAATCGACCCGTTCACCCAATAGTGTTATCTGCAGGCCCCTTCTTCGGTTTGCTATGGACATGTTGAAGGAAAGTAATATTATTCTGAGTAGATTCCAAACCACTTAACCCAGCGATCCCACACTGCAGTGCCAGCCAAAAGGACTTTTATTTTATTTCATACCATTCATCATTGACTACTTTTCATTTGCTCTTATCTATAGTTTAGAAACAGGAATCAGAGCTGGAGGTGCCTCCTTCAAGACGTTAAGATATACTTTGGGAACAAAGAGGAGGGATGACATTAAGAATGAGCACGTGGGAGTTACAGCCAGGGTTAGATGTTATGTTTAAGAAAGTCCTCTTACAAAAACCAGCCATACGTATTATTAATAAGGTGGGAAACTATGAACATACAAATCCATTGTTTATAAAATCCCATGTTATGAAGTTTAATGATTTGGTTTATTATAAAATAATGCAAATAATGTATAAAGTTAGATTAAAGTTACTCCCTGTACAACGGTTTTTCCCAATACATGAGTCAAAATATAATTTGCGTGATGTTTGTACATTTGTTTTACAAAAAGCTAGAAAAGAGACTAAAAGGAGACATATTTAAGGTTTCTTCTCCTGCTAGGAGTTTTTACCTGCCATTGTTTATGTTATGTTCATGTAATAATTGACATGGCGTCATGTTTTGGGTCTCTGGAAAGATCCTAAAGACAACTTGTGTTCTAAAAGACGCATTATAGATGACATTGAATTAAATTCATCGGTACAAGGATGCTGGAGGTGGACATGCCAGGCAAGAGAGGAAAATAAGGCCAAAGAGGAGATTCCTGGATGAGCTGAAAGAGGGTTTGCAGTTGACTGGTGGGATAGAGGAAAAAGCAGACGACGGGTACGATAGAAAAGGATTTTTGAAAGTTGAAAGAAGTGCATCTTCAAATAAGGAGTTTAACCGCACGTGCGAGTCACTGTAGATGCTACTGGGGGAAAAACAACATGAAAGTGAATTCAAATGATTCTTTTTCTATATTGTAAAATAGAGGAACCCCTTAAATAGAACAAAACGTGTAAAAATAGATGTGTATTTTCTCTCTGGTAGTACAACCTGGCTACGTTTGGCATCACTGGATCACGATTTAAATTTAAGACAGTGAGGATGTAGGCTACTCTAGCAGACCAGTGACCCTGAAGAACGCACATGGACTGATAGATAAAAATTAAATCCCTTATTTTTTTCCATTGAAAATAATAATGCATAAATGATGAAGCCTCAACATGGGCTGATCTTGTAATATAATTGAACATTGTTTTGGAGCATAGAACGGGGGATGGACAAACTCAACAGTGACATCAGCAACAGGTTTTTTGACTTACCTGGTTTAGTAAAATAAGCAGTAAACCTGTGTTTTCTGTTCCAAAAAGTAGTGTCTGTTTATTACTATGGAAACATACCCTCTGGTCAGTTTGTTTGAGTTAAACTGAACTTTAACCTTGGGAGTATTCCAGAAAGCAGTCTTGGACTTACCCGGTTAAGTAAACTCAGAGTAAGTTTAGTAAACCTGCATTTTGGTTTCAAGAAGGATGTTAGTCACCATGGAAACCCAAACTGTTGAGGGTGGGGGCAGATCATGGGGCAGATCATGGGGCAGATTCATTCAGGGCATGTTGAGTATTTCAGGTTCATGTTTTCCCAGGTGGGGTCTTGGTCCGAAATTGGAGTTACCTTTCGAGGATCAACAAAAAATGTTCAGAGGTACAAATAATCTGTAAGCTCTTCATAATGAAAGGGTGACGAGACCGGCGGTCGATGCGTCATCTCAGTTACCTCAATTTTCAGGGTCTCAGGAGTATTTTGATGAAGTGATATGACTGTAAATATAACCTTAATGGTTAATACTTGGACCACCAAATTGTGGGTTTCCTCCCTGTAGATGGTTTTCCAGACGGCCCCTTCACAACTTCAGCTGCTGCTTGTTTATGAGTCTTTCCTCCCTCACATTTCACTTCCGTAACTCAAAACGAGTTGGACTGAGATCAGTGAAAAATATTTCATTTCTTTGACTACTAAAGGTCTGGACTTGCTTCCTCTGCATGTCTGCAGTCATCAACCATCTGCATGGTGATACACAGCTTAGTCTGAGCTGGAACAGAGTACAGACCTGCACACCTCTGAATTCACCTGTCAGCAGTAGGGATGGGCGGTATGGACAAAAACATTTATCAGGATAATTTCTGGCATTTATCCCGATAATGATAAAAAAAAATACCAATTCAACTCCATCTTTGTAACTATAAATCCATCACCACATTCAGTCTGGTTTATCGTGAACGGTAAAATATCACCCATTCCTAGTCGGCATCATCAAGCACCAGGGAGACGTTCACCAGCAGTCGCTCCTATCGCACACGTCTGCTCTCCAGCACAAGCTGCTCTTTTCCTCTTCTCTTTAGTTCATGAAGAAATCGCTCGGCAGAACACGACGAGCAAAATGTAATGGGACTCTCCCGTTCTTGAATAGTAGCAGTGGTTTGTACCCTGATGTAAGAACTCTGAAACTGAATTTTCTTCACCGAGGGGCAGATTCTACAATCATTCCACTAGTTGTCTTCTGTGGTGTGCCTAAGAAAATCCTGTCATTGTCCAAATACTCGGAGATCTATTCATTTATCTCGTAAATGTTCCCGCCTGGAACTGGCAACCCGTGCAGCTGTACCTGCCGTTCACCTGCAGACAGCTGTGACCGGCTCCAACAGGACTAGTGAACTAGTGAGAAATGACACAAGCACATGCATGACCCCCAACGGCCCTGCAGGAGGCTCTCCAGAGCGTCTGCTGCTGTTTCTAAACATTGTGTCACAGGGTCGAGCAGGTTGTCTGTTAGAAAGCTGTAGTTTGCAGACGACGGGCGATGAAAATGTGCTACATGAGATCATTGAGAGTCTTTTATTGGGATCAGTGTATTTGTTCACTACAACGTAGAGTCTGTGTTTTTGTTGTGCTGTCTTCACAGCGCACCCTTTACAAATGTGTTATTCTTGGTGACAAATTATAAAACAACAATCAAAAACAAGAAAACTGGTTAAGAAAAGCAAACGGGTTGAAGAGGAGACCAACACCCCCATCAGCAGTCTGCAGCAACCGTACGAGGTCAGAGGTCACACGGCACCCCCTGCTCATGAAAAAAGACATGTTATCCACAAACGAGGCTTATTTAAGTCTCCTAAACCATTTCCTGTATCATACACTTTTATTCTGCTCGTCATAAAACACAGAAGGAAAATCCCACACCCGTCCTCCGGGAGGGAGAGACGCAGCCGGGGGTCTGCAGCTCTGCAGACCTCCCCTGCACTGCAGTGAACACGTCTGCTGGACGGACCATGTGACTGTCAGGCCGAGGGTTTGAGTCCCACCCTCACAGAACCCAGGTGACCCGTGGCGACGCACCGCTGGTGACACTGAACACCAGCCACGCAGCCTTGCAGCACTGCTCTTTATCAGATATATAATAGTAGAAAGATGTTGCTGCAAAACTATGAGAACACGTTAATTAAAATGACAACATAAAACCGCGTCTAATGAATAAAAATCACTTCTGGGAGGCGGTAGCATCTCAGAAACATAAAAACATTCAGTCAGTCTTCTTCAAATGGTTCCCTTCATGTAGTGGACATCTGTGAAGCGAGCACAGTTCTTATACTGTCACACTTATGTGTCCGATAGGTGGATCATCAGTTTGTCCGTCTGGGGATGCTCGCCGTCGCCGGGGGGCTCTGTCCCGGGCACCGAGGACGACTCGCTCTGCTTTCGCTCTTCCTGGGACGCCCTGTCGGCCGAGTCCTCGTCGTTGGTCCTGGAGTCCTCGTTCAGCAGGGCGACCCGTTCTGTGGCGGAGGTGTTGGAGGGGGCCGTGGTGACGTAGCCCGTGGATGTGGATCCACTGCCGCTGTGATGAGAACTGGCTTTGGAAGCCATCTGCGGTGGGTGGTGCATCTGCTGGGAGGGCATGGCCATGGGGATCTGCATGGGGTAGAAGTTCTGCAGGTAGGGGTACGCCGGCATGGGGTGGTAGCCGTTGACGGGGATGTAGAGCTGCGGCGGCACCATCGGTCGATGCATCTGACCCTTCATGGGCATGAACTGGGGCTGATGGAACGGAGAGCTCTTCTTAGGGCCGGTGTAGCGCGACGCATTCACCGTGCTCATGCTGATGTTGCTGACGGGGCTGGTGCTGAGAGAGCTGGTCTGGGTGGTGTTGCTGGTGCCGGACGTCTGCGCCGGACTGTTGTAGTTGGACAGGCTGTCCCACGAGCGCAGACGGGCATGGATGTCTTTGAAGCGAGGTCTCCTCGCCGGGAATTCACTCCAGCATTCCAGCATCAGGGTGTAGATCCAGGCGGGGCAGTCGTCGGGACACGGCAGCAGCTGGTGGCCGCGCACCATCTCCATCACGTCCTGGTTGGCGTAGCCGCAGTACGGCTGCAGGCCGTAGCTGAACGTCTCCCACAGCAGCACGCCGTAGGACCACACGTCAGACTCCGTGGAGAACTTGCCGTACATGATGGCTTCAGGGGACATCCAGCGGATAGGGAAGGGACTGGTTCCCATGAGGTTGTAGTAATCAGCGGAGTAGACGTCTCTGAACAAACCCAGATCCAGGATCTTGACACTGAGCTTGTCAAAGACCAGAATGTTCCGAGCCGCCAGGTCCTTATGGACCACTTGGTTGCTGGAGAGGTACTCCATCCCAGCAGCGATCTGGGTGATGACGTGCAGGAAGTCCGCCTGCTCCAGCGTGGACTTGGTGGTTCTGTCGTCGTCCGAGCTGCCCACATCCGAGTTGGGGGAACGCATCACCAGGTACTCGTGCAGGTCCCCGAGACTGGAGTAGGTGAAGATCATGCTCATGGGCTGCTCTTTGAAGACCACGCCGATCAGACAGACCACGTTCTGGTGCTGCAGGTGGAAGCGGCCCAGGGCTTCGTGGCGAAACTCCTCACAGAGGGCGGCGTCCAGCTTGTCTTTGACGGTCTTGATGGCCACCAGCTGGGCCTGCTCGCCGGGGGCCGTGCCGTACAGGTGGCCCTTGTAAACCATGCCGAAGCGATCCTCGCCCAGCTCCTCCATGAACCGCACCGCAGACAGGTTGATCTCCCGGAGCTTGGCCTGGACGGAGACAAAACACAGAAACAAAACCCTTAGAGGTCGTGTGTGCTTTTCTTAAGGTTCCTTCGGATCAGCATTTCAGAGAGAAACACAGTCAGCTGTGAGTTTTGGACTGCTTTTGGGAGAAAATATGTATTATCTGAAATATAGTGGTGTCAAATCAAAACAACTTGAATAATAAAAACAAGGGAGCAGAAAAAATGTACATAAAGTGCCAAGAAATGTGATCTGATCTTCATCTCCACTTATACTGTCACATCTTTATTGAAAAGGCTCATGAAATGTTCACTGTGCTGGATGGAAAACATGAATGAACTCACGAACCAATAACTTTTATATTCATAAGAAACACCTGTGATGACAAAAGAGGTTTGAAGTGAAATAAGTGAACATTTTCTTATTTAAAACAACACAAAACATCATTTAATGGGCCCGTCTATATTAAATTGTTTCTGCTGTTCTGTTAAAAGTGTCTTCTGAGACCATAAAAAGGAGAAGAGGTGTCGGAGAGTTCCAGTCTCGGCAAAACCACCTCAAAAGCCACAAAATGACACGATACAGGAGTTGCTGATCATAAACCTGGACACGGATACGTCTGAGCGGGTTGAGGCGTCCACCAGTGCACGGCTGGAGACGGCGTCTCCTCCCACCTCGCAGACATCCTAGTGAGGGTTACGCCACACTGCAACACAAACCGTTCAGACTGGCCCTCCGGCAGGACGCTGCAGGACGCTGCAGGACGCTGCAGGACGCTGCAGGACGCTGCAGGACGCTGCGCTCCATCAGGACCAAAACAAACACTTTCTTCCCGACTGCAGCTCCTCGTCAACAAACGCCCGGACCCCCCTCTCCCCCGTCTACCACCAGTGTTACTGAAAAATAGTAACTAGTTACCGTTACTAGTTACTTCATTAAAAAGTAACTCAGTTAGTAACTCACAGAGGTGTCAAGTAACGAAGTACAAATACTTTGTTACCTTACTTAAGTAGAAGTTTTGGTTATCTATACTTCACTGGAGTAATTATTTTTCAGACGACTTTTTACTTTTACTCCTTACATTTTCACACAATTATCTGTACTTTTTACTCCTTACATTTTAAAAACAGCCTTTCATTTGGGCCTTTAATAAAAACTATCCAGTTAAATTGCTCCATCCGGATAGAGTGAATTTGGTTGTGGTTGTTTCAGATGTTCTTGTCCAGTTTTGTTCTTACATCCGTTCCCTCAGATTCCTGCAACTAAACTTGGATGTACATTCCAATAAAGGTTAGGATAAATGATAACATGAACATGAAGTTTGACTTTTTGGACCATTACAATACTTATAGGTAACTAGTCATCATATCTCCTGCTCTCTGAAACACATGTTAATGCTCAATAGTAACATATATGCTTCTTCAATATATTTGCATTATACTAAGATACATTCATTTTCAATGGCTTTTGTCCTTAATGGCTTTTTTCCCCCTTACATTACTTTTACTTTTATACTTTAAGTAGTTTTGAAACCAGTACTTTTATACTTTTGCTTGAGTAATAAACTTGAGTTGATACTTCAACTTCTACAGGAGTATTTTTAAACTCTAGTATCTATACTTCTACCTGAGTAATGAATGTGAATACTGAAGACACCTCTGGTAACTCAGTTACTTAGACCAAAAAGTAATGCGTTACTATGAAAAGAAACTAGTTACTTTAAATAAAAACATTATTTTAAATGCTCCCATTAATGCCTCTCTAGTCTTCATTTCAGCAGGTTCTGTATGGATTTACATTGTGCATCGTGTTCTGCATTCTGATTGGCTAAACAGTCTCCCCGCTTCTTCACTTCCTGTATCAATAACGTTGGTTGCTTAGCAACAAGCTGAGAACGGCCAATGAGCTTCAGCAGCAGCTCAAGAGCGGGACCTTTGATGAATCGTTCATTACAGTCTCAGATATAATCCATGGTGTCGGTTTATCAGAATCTTTTTGCCCAGCAGAAAAAAGAGCTACAACAACGACCCATAACTATTTTCTTCTCTGGAAAAAACACACCTGCACCGCGGCTTTAGGAGAAAAAGACGCTACAGAGTCGGGATGCAGCGGCTCAGAAGAGCAGTGGAATACGTGCGAGGCGGTGCTGATCTCTGCAATTTGAACCTTCTATAATTGTAAAAGGAATTTCACTTATCACGGGTTCTTTTTGGAACGTAACCCCCGCGAAAAACCAGAGATTACTGTAATAACAATATCTCCATGTTGAGAAACTCTCCTTCTCTTGGCTCATGACCGTCATGTATTTGAAAACACACACTGCATTTCCTCTGGTCCCCGCGTGTGGGAAAAAAAGCTTCACTGTAGTCAGAAATAACGGAGTAACGCACCGTTTGGTAACAGTAATTGAGTTACCGAATTTAAAAAGTAATGCGTTAGAGTATTAGTTACTGTAACGCGTTACTGTAACGCGTTAGCCCCAACCCTGTCCACCACAGACTGCCCCCCCATCACACTCTACGTTACATTAACGGAAAGACCCCACTTCTGACCTTATGCATCACATTAACGCACATCCTAGGTACTCATTACTCCGGCACTTTAAAACCAACATGTTGTACATTTTTTCTTTTAGTATCATTTGTTATTTTGTATTGCACCAATCACCACAACAAATTCCTTATGTGTGTTAAACTACTTGGCAATAACCTTCTTTCTGCATGAATACGACCCCGTGACCCTCTCAATGCTACACCGACTGGGCCTCGTGTTTTCTTAAACATGTAAGAAGCATTTGTCCCACCTTCAAACTATTTCCCCGACCTCCTGAGCAACCAGAGAGCAGCTTCCACATGACTTCCAGCGGCTCGCTTTAATGTTCAAACTAGCATTTTCTCTCAACTGTTGAATCGCTACATGTGTTCCAGATATTGACTACGTTTACATGCAGTCAAAATTCGGGTTATTGCTAATATTCCGGTTACTGAAACATTGGGAATATTCCGTTTACATGGTAATTAATCATTCAGGATATCTGGATCAAACCAGCGACGCACGGAGAACATTATTATTATTATTATTATTATTACCGTCATTTCCTCTTCTTCTTCCTGTATCCAAATCCAAAATAAATGCTGCTTCGCGCAACTTTTCTCTCACCTTCTTGTAAATCTTCTATCCCGGTACTTTCTACCGTCTACAAATGCAGAAATGTTCATATCCTTCATTACATTTATGAAGTGATTAGTCTCCTCCTGGTCTTGGTTTCTCCGTGTTTATAAGAACTTCCTGGACTCAAAAGACCAGGATTCCTTGTGAACAGAGCATGTGCAGAAAACACATTCCTGTTCCGTTTGATGGGGATATTCCGTTTGGCGTTTACATGACCCAATATTCAGGTTTAAAAGGAGTAACCCAGGGGTCATATTGGGGTTTTTAAAAACCTGAATATGAGCAAATTCGGGTTATTCAAAGGGGTTATTGGTGTTTACATGGCCGTGCAAATACGGGGTATTGACAATATTCAGGTTTTAAAAAGGGTTATTGATGTATGTAAATGCAGTCAATGTTTTCAGAAAACCATTTCCCCAAAACTTTTTGAAATACATCCAAGGCTCTTCTTCTAATCTCTCCATGAATACACCTGAACAGCAGAATGACCCTCTAAATAGGAGCGGGATGTTCCTGCGAGCAGACTTGCAGGATTAAAACTCACTTGCACGCTAAGAGAAAGGTGAAACAGCCGTGTTATGAGAAGGTTCAAACCCCTTTAGATGATCTGGTGATGCATTCTTCTGTTTTACTGCTGCTGGCCCGGCTCCAGCGGAGTGGGACCATTTGAGAAGAAACGTGTCAAAGCAAGTTTCACACATTTCTAGCTTAATGTCCTCACAAAAAGCTAGAAATCGAGATTTTCTGAACTTTTTAGATTAGATTAGATTCAACATTATTGTTATTGCACATGTTAAAGTGCAGGGTAACGAAATGCAGTTGGCGTCTAACCGGAAGTTAACTGCATTTTGGAATTACAACAAAAGAAAAGTCATGAATTGCAAGTTTATGAACCGCCAGATAAATATAATTATAAACTATAAGAGATCCCAGCACAGATGCCACACGTACCCGAAGTAAACTGAGGTGCTCCACGGTGAAATAATTCATTCAATACCACTTCATGTAGGAAGAAGGAAAATTATACAAATGCGTATAATGAGGGCTTAGTGGAAGTGTGAAGGTGTGGAGTGGTGAAGGCGGCGTGTGAATCAGCTGGTCTTACCTGGTGCTTCTGCTGACTCAGCAGAGACAGCTCCACCTCCTGGCTGGGCGAGACGCCGAGCTGGCAGCGGGGGGGCGAGCCCGTCGAACACTTCTGTTTGTTGCGACACTTGCAGACCAGAAAGAAGAGGCAAGCGATGACCAGCGGGATGGAAATGGCCGGGATCAGAATGAACAGGATCTCCTTCCGAGGGTTCTCCCGAGGCTCTGCAGAGACACGTGTTGAAGAGTTGTCAGCACATGTTCATTTATGACCTAAAATAACCCTAGTCAGAGGTTTTAGCAGGACAGAGACCTGCCCCATCCCCGACATCAACGTTCCCTCCTGAAGACAATCCTTCACTGCAAAAACTCAAAATCTTACCAGGAATATTTGTCTTATTTCAAGTTAAAATGTCTAATTTTTAGTCAAAAAAAAATCTCATTACACTTAAAACAAGACTCATCACTGGAAAAAAACACAATTTTCACCTGTTTCAAGTAGATTTTCACTTAAAATAAGTAGAAAAATCTGCCAGTGGAACAAGATTTTTTTGCTTGTAAAGAGAAGATAAATCTTGTCCCACTGGCAGATTTTTCTACTTATTTCAAGTGAAAATTTACTTGAAACAGGTGAAAATGGTCAAATAAGTTATTTTTCTGGTAATGACTCTTGTTTTAAGTGTAATGAGATTTCTTGACTAAAAATGAGACATTTTAACTAGAAATAAGACAAATATTCGTCCGTCCCAATAAGATTTTGAGTTTTTGCAGTGTTGAGCATATTTTACATCAGTGCCAAGCGGGATACGTGCAGACTGAAAGCCCGCCAGCTTCCAGCAGGTTCTCCAGCCTGTCCAGGTCTGCAGGTCTCGGTCTGCAGGTCTTTCTGCAGGTCCAGGTCTGCAGGTCCAGGTCTGCAGGTCTCTGTCTGCAGGTCCAGGTCTGCAGGTCTCGGTCTGCAGGTCCAGGTCTGCAGGTCTCGGTCTGCAGGTCTCGGTCTGCAGGTCTCGGTCTGCAGGTCCAGGTCTGCAGGTCTCGGTCTGCAGGTCTCGGTCTGCAGGTCCAGGTCTGCAGGTCTCAGTCTGCAGGTCTCAGTCTGCAGGTCTCGGTCTGCAGGTCTCAGTCTGCAGGTCTCAGTCTGCAGGTCTCGGTCTGCAGGTCTCGGTCTGCAGGTCTCGGTCTGCAGGTCTCGGTCTGCAGGTCCAGGTCTGCAGGTCTCAGTAAATGTTGAGAAGGACTCAGGATTACCAGAGTCTGATCACACCACTTGCAATCTGTATTTGTTTCAATACAAACAACATAAACCAGGAAAAAGAGACTGCAGCAGCTTTGTGAGGAACTCAGCTGGATTTACATAAAACTTCTCCCAGGTTTCATCTATTAGGACGTAAGAAACATCCTTCAGACCGCTACAATAGATCATTTAGTCGTCTACAGGAGATCCTTCAGACCGGGACAGCTGATTCTTCCTGCACACCGCTAGAAACCTCTGCAATGATTTGTTGAAAAGACTTAAATCATAAAAAGTACTGGAATAATCCATTTCTTTGGGTATTAATGAAGTGTTTCTAAATTTAAATTTGAATCAATTATTTACTGAAAAAAAAAAACAGTTTGGGAGAGCCTAAGTACACACTCACCTGCTTTTATACGAGTTAAGAGAGTAACTGATCATCAGGTAAAGCAGAGGTTTTGGGGGTTGGATCATGTGTGTTGGCTAACACAATGCCAAAACGAGACATCAGCACTGAACTTAGAGAAGCAGCTGTTGCTGCACATCAGTCTGGGAGGGGTTGGAAGCCCACTTCCAGACTTAAAAAACACTCAACTATACCAACTATTTCCTTTACGGGAACAGTGTGAGCGTTTCTGCGCCGCGGCACTTACTGCAGGGCTGGATGTCGCACAGGTCCATCCGGACCCGTTGGTCCAGGGTGAAGCACCAGGGCGCCTCCATTAGGCCGCCGGGGTTCCGGCAGAAGTTGTGACTCCCCCAGAGCTCGGGGTACTCCTGGGAGAGGTGGTGGCTGTGAGGGGACTGAGAGCTCCACGGCTGGCACAGGTGACCCGACTTAGTGACGCTGACCGTCCCCCGGTAGTCCGCCCCGCTGCCGTTGAAGCAGCTGTGATCTGAGGGAGAATCTGCACACAGGTTAGAAGCTTCATGAAGCAAGACGGACCTTTTCAGCTGCTTCCAA
Source organism: Cololabis saira (assembly GCF_033807715.1). Lineage (NCBI taxonomy): Eukaryota > Metazoa > Chordata > Actinopteri > Beloniformes > Belonidae > Cololabis > Cololabis saira. The sequence continues at coordinate 41,738,271 of NC_084597.1, forward strand.
ATGTAAGTTTCATCGTACTTTAAAGGTGAATTGTGAAAAACATGTTTTTTCCATTTAAAGGGGACCTATTGTGAAAAAGGTGTTCTCTGTCTTTAACATATATAAAGTGGTCTCCCCTCAGCCTGCCAACTCAGAGAAGGAGGAAACAACCAGATTCTGCAGTGTCTGTACAGCCGCCCGGATGATCCGCCCAGTGTGATGTGGATCTACGAGCCAATAAGAATCTGATCCTGTCGTTACGTAACGACGGAGCGTTTTACATAGTTTGGCCTCCGATGCGTGAAACCACGCCCACAACTAACTCCACCGGCCGGAGCTTCCGCCATTTTTTGGTAGCGGTGTATCGCGTCATTCAGGCAGCCAATCAGCACAGAGCCTCATTATCATAGCCCCGCCCACTCAGAATCCCGCATAGATAATGAGGTTAGAGACTGGGAAGATAAAGACATGGCTCAGAGGCTGAATTTCTAATTTATTTAGAAAAAACAATCAAAAGCTTGTTTTTAAGACATTCAAGGCCTGTTTAAAATAGGTATTAGATCCATAATAGGTCCCCTTTAACTAATGTTAAACCTCCCTTGTTCACATGCCTCATGTGTTTGAGCGAAGCACGAGTAACGTAACTCTACCTAAAGGCTCAACGCCGCAAGATAGTTAAAGCTCACATTCCTCATGACTGAAAAATGTTGTAAAAGCTGATTGGTGCATGCCGCAACGTGAACTTACGCGAGCCCAGTTTGTCTGGCGGCACTCCTATCCTGATGCAAGACGCCGCCTCCAGGGTGCCCGTCCTGGGCAGCAGGCGGCAGTTGGGCAGCTCCAGCTGCATGAGGATCATGGGATTGGAGCGAGCGATGGTGTACTCGGCGTGGCACAGGTTGTTCTCCAGCGCCTCGCACTCATCGCGACAGAGCTGGCGGCGCCGGGGGCTCCGGGAGTCCTCGTCGCACAGAGGGAACACGTAGTAGCAGAAGGACGGGATGGAAAACTTTGAGCACTGATCCGACAGGTGGGTGGAGGTGCCGATCATGGTGAAAGCGGCTTCCAGGGAGGAGGGAGAGGAACGTGTTGGTTACAATCACAGCTCTGTAACAACGGTAGTGCAGCACAGGGAGTCAGACCAGCCCTCACCAGTGATGCGGTTCTCACTCTCCCCCTGCATCTGCAGGGACTCCACGTAGATGCTCTGGTTACCCAGGAAACGGGCGCAGGCGATGCCTCGGTACGGCTGGCAGAAACCTTTATTACTCGACCTGAGGAAGGAAATGGAGATTTAAAAAAAACATGATATATATATATATATATATATATATATATGTACACACACACACACACACACACACACGGGTCAATGACGCGACGCCTATATTTTCTGAAAAACTGATTTTTTTTCAATTCAAAAAAGGTTTAAATGGATAAAGATGAACTACCTGTGCCACATATGGACTCACTTGAATTTTACAGAAAATACTAGTTATTTGGGATTTTGTTGTTGTTTTAAGCGTCTAAATGTCATGTGGTGCGACCGTCCCACCAGGACTCTGGTTTTGAAAACCTTTTTTGAAATCACTCTAAATGTATTTAAATCAATCTTCTTCTATCTGGCATGATTTCCAAGTGTCTTGTAGTGTGTAAGATTGCAACACATTTGTATTTATATTTCCATCAGAATATACAAACAAAGTTTGACTGATGTCCATTTTATGAAATATCATGTGACGCTACCATTAAAAAAACAACCATTTTTGTATAATACTGAAAACTTGTAAAAAAAAAAGATGTCAAGATGTTACGGAAATTAATTTATTTTAATATGAATCATGGTTACACCACATGACCTTTTTTAAAGCTAGTGCAAATTCATCTTGACAAAAATTTTACATTTTTATATGAATTTATGTGTACACATCATTCTTAATGTTTGAACTACTGCAATATTCTTTTTTTTCATATTTTAAAATTGACCTGTTGAAAATCCTTATTCGTCATTGACCCATATACGTATGTATGTATGTATGTATATATATATGTATATATATATATATATATATATATATATATATATATATATATATATATATATATATATATATATATATATATATATATATATATATATATATATGTATGTGGGTTAATATGCATATATGTGTGTGTGTGTGATTGTGTGCGTGTGTGTATATATACATAATTCAGACTAAATGATGTTCTTAATAAAAATACATGAATGACCTCAGCACACTTAGAGAGCTACTCCGACCATCGGCTCTCGGGCTAAACCGATGGAGCATAATTACAGGTTCAGGTTAAAAATCCTCTTATTTCAGTCATCAGTAGTTTTGTAATGCATTTATGATGGTCCTGACGTCGTAGGCATGCTCAACTGTTTTAAAAACCAGGGTTGCCGTGGCGATGAATTAGCCTTGACTAAGAATGTTGGTCTCGGGTCTCAAGTGACTGGCTAGGAAAATACACCCAACTCCTCCCCCTTCCAGACAGACGAGTGGATGGAGCCGGCCTCAGTTGGAAGGAGAGTGACAGGCGGATGATTATCAGCGAAAACAAGCCAGCACTGCAGGAAGTTGAATACACTGAATTTCTGCAGAGCTTTTCTGGTCATTCCAGGAACAGCGGGCCGGGCCGGGCTGGGCCGGGCGGAAGGGGGGAGTCTTTGCTCAAGGAGTCCTGCTCAAGGACACTTCTGAACCCGGGGATCAAGCTGCTGCCTGGCTGATTGGTGGATGACTTCCTCTCCAGAGCTGCAGCTGAGCCCCGTTAACAGAAGGAGATCCCACCGGTGCTCAGAGTTTAGACAGACGGGATTTACTCGCTGAAAACATCTGAAAGCAGGAAGTGTTTTATCTGTGGATAAACCGCAGCTGCTGGCGTGGACTGGAGTGCAGTACAGCATCCTGCCAGCAGAGGGCCATCTGTGACGCACACGGTCCAGGTCCAGAGCCCTGAACTGAGGTCCTACACAGCCCGGTTCTTTTGCTTTTAACCAGAGGTGTCTTCAGTATTCACATCCATTACTCAGGTACAAGTATAGATACTAGAGTTTAAAAATACTCCTGTACAAGTTGAAGTATCAACTCAAGTTTTTTACTCAAGTAAAAGTATAAAAGTACTGGTTTCAAAACTACTTAAAGTATAAAAGTAAAAGTAATGTAAGGGGGAAAAAAGCCATTAAGGACAAAAGCCATTGAAAATGAATGTATCTTAGTATAATGCAAATATATTAAAGAAGCATATATGTGTACTATTGAGCATTAACATGTGTTTCAGAGAGCAGCAGATATGATGACTAGTTGCCTATAAGTATTGTAATGGTGCAAAAAGTCAAACTTCATGTTCATGTTATCATTTATCCTAACCTTTATTGGAATGTACATCCAAGTTTAGTTGCAGGAATCTGAGGGAACGGATGTAAGAACAAAACTGGACAAGAACATCTGAAACAACCACAACCAAATTCACTCTATCCGGATGGAGCAATTTAACTGGATAGTTTTTATTAAAGGCCCAAATGAAATAGAGTAACGAGGCTGTTTTTAAAATGTAAGGAGTAAAAAGTACAGATAATTGCGTGAAAATGTAAGGAGTAAAAGTAAAAAGTCGTCTGAAAAATAATTACTCCAGTGAAGTATAGATAACCAAAATTTCTACTTAAGTGAGGTAACGACGTATTTGTACTTTGTTACTTGACATCTCTGCTTTTAACTGTCTCAAAATTAATGCCTCAGAGATTATCATGTTTTTTTTAAATCTTCATTTTCTTCCTCAGATTTGGGTTTGAGTGCAGTAAACTGAACCTCCACATTTCTGCGGCCAACTTCAATTCAAAGGAAAAGTTGATTAAATCAAGTATCAAGTTCCTTTATTGTCTTAGAAAAACAATGAAACATTAAAACCCGTCCCGAGACACTGCCACGTCGCTACATCTCTGCAGAACCCAGAAACGCTGTCCACAGAACTGTTCGTCAATAACAAATGTCCAAGTATTTGTTTTTTCACTCAGTATATACTCCCACTTCCTTCCAGCGTGACCTCTGCACATAAACGTGCTTGGACTTGAAACTTGAACCATCATTTGAAGAACCACATTTGTTTTTTTGAGATTGTCCAAATCTGTGGAGCAGATGTTCAGATTAGGAGTGGAGATGTAATTCAGATAACGTTATCCTGGTTCTTGCTGCTGACGTGTGGACAAGATCACCAAGGACCAGCCGGACCGTGGGCTTGCAGAGGGTCAAGGCCTCCCGTGCTCTGAGAATCCTGCAGCAACCCTGGAGCATGTGGAAGGACGTGGAAACCATGACAAAGATGATGCACAATCCTCCAGGGGCTAATTCCTCCTGACCGTCTCGTAACTGCAGCCATTCCTCCTCCTGCAGGCTCAGCCGTCTCCTGGGGGAGCTGCCTTCACGGTCCCGTCTCCCATACTTTGGTCGCAAAGTTTGAGTGACACTATTTGGCGTTTTCTTCCATCTGAGAATAATGGGGCTTATTTTATGTACTTTAGGATAACTCTCATACAAGGCAATCCTTCTGGCATGTTATCTGACCTGCAGATGCGAAAAACAGGTTTTTGCTGCAGTTTTTGTGAAAATGACCTTTTTTTTTTTGAACTGCAGGAAGTCTCATTGACGCATTAACAGGGGTTTGCCGTATTACTATGAGGCGTATTTGGGGTCCAGTTTGTGGAATTTAACAGTAATTGGAAATGCACGTAGAGGGGATAATGCAGATGCGAGGAGGTCCCAGGTAACACCCCTGGGTTCTAATGGGAACCAGCTCCTGACTAAAAATGAGACGTTTTAACTAGAAATAAGACAAATATTCTTGTTAAGATTTGGAGTTTTTGCAGTGCACCAGCCTGGGCCTCGTCCACCAGGGGAACAGGGACGAGACTGCTCTTCTGGGGCAGCGCTGTCTTCCATAGGGTCCTACAAACCACGGTGAAAAACACTCAGAATAAAACCATCTCTTTTTAACCGGGTTCTGGACTTTTTACAGAACAGGTTGTAGATGTGAAGGATCCACATCATCGTCCTCAGCACTGGGGCCTGCGTTTGCCCACTGACTGCGCAGCCAAAGCTCAGGCGCTCATGTCCAATGATGATCTCATCATGGGACATGCACTACCAGCGCAGCTGGCAGCACAGCAAGAAGGTCCTGGGTTCGATTCCCGCCGGGGGCGCTGAAGTGCGTGTTAGTTCCCCCATGACTTCAGCACCCACACCCTGGGTGGGGTTGGAGAAAGGATCTTTCTGTGTGGAGTTTGCATGTTCTCCCCGTGTTCCCTTGGGTAGCTAATGTGAGCTACCCTCACAAAAACATGCAGCAGTCCTGGGCTACACATGTCCCCTCTGGCCAACCGGGGCGCCAGATGGAGTGGGAAGGATCCGGCTGGAATAACGTGATCCTTCCACGCGCTACGTCCGGCCGGAGAAACCCCACCCTGTCTGGTGGAAAGATGCTGCTGCTGCTCACTCCTCAGGATAAGGAGGAGACCTGAGCTCAGTGTAGGAACTCCTGGGGTTGGTAGAGGATGGAAATGCCCAGGACTGTCTAGGTAGGAGCACTGGGTGATAAAATGGGGGAAAAAACCGGGATAAAAATATTATATATAAAAAAAAAACAGACGAGGATTTCAGGAGGGACCACTTCCTCCTCCGTCTGCTCTACAGGAACAGCTGCTGAGACGTCTCAAGCTTCAAATACACGAGGGTGTCGAGGGTGGTGAAGGCTAGTGTTGTCCCGATCCATCGGCCGCCCAATCCATCGGGTCCGATCACGGCATTTTTAAAACATCGGTATCAGCCAAAAAAAGTATGGGGACAAACCTAGTTATTAATGTTTTTAATATATATTAAATGGTTTTATATATCGTTGTATTTAACGTCACTTCCGGCCGATGAAACGAAACTAACATGGTTTACATGTTTGAATTGTGAAATGTTCTATCTGTTCATGTTCATTAAGCTGCTGCTATTCATTCATTCATTCATTCATTCATTCATTCATTCAGAATGTTGCATTAAGGTTAAGACAAAAAGTATTTTAATTTTCATGTGTTTGTGAGTTTGACTGGATGTCATTCAACGACCTCTTTTGAAGTTAAATGTATTTATTTCTGTTATTGCACTATTCTGCACTTTTTGTTTTAGTTTACAATTCCATGTTTTTACATTTTGTGTCACCAGAGCTGATAAGCTTTGTTGAAATAATGTCCATGTTGTTTCCAATGGACAAGAAAAGAAACTTGGGATCATTTAGTTTTAGTCCTCTTTTGTTTTTTTAATTCATTGCCAAAATGTATCTGATCGAGAAAAAGTATCAGAAATGTATCAGGAACCAAAAAAAGTGATCGGATCGGGAAAAATCGGGATTGGCAGAAACTCAAACTCAAGTGATTGGGAGATAAAAAATCCTGATCGGTACAACCCTATTGAAGGCCAGAGAGGATGAAAGATGGCGGCCTGCCCGCCATCAGTGACATTTACGTCAGCGGATGGAGGAGAAAGGCTCCCCCTGACTTGGACTGCTGAGCCTTCTGGCGGACGGATGTGAAGAATCAAGCTCCACTAACACACCTGGCCTGGTATATCATTGTATTCTCACCCAATTTCACTTTTTCATGCAGCCAGGGATGTGTCCGATCCTAGAAAAAGAGTTTTGGGACGCGTGGCTCTTACTGGGAGACCTAGTTTTGGTGCTTTATGACCACTTTGCCTCCAGTCTTGGTTTGGGTCCCTGCCAGTTTTGCTGCACACCTGCAGCCGTACAAACACGGACACACCCCCTCCCCTCCAGCATTCCAGCAGCACTTCCTTCCTCCGTCTCTCTGCCTTCAGGTATTTCAGGTATGAATTCTCGTTTGCAGCTACAACAGCACGTATTTTGTGTGTCGTGAACCACCATGATGTGGATTCATTTAGGTTATTCCTGGATAGGGCTGTAACAATATATCGTGCCACGAAATTTCGCGATACAAAAACGTCACGATACGTGTCGTGGAGGTGACAAACTGCAGCTGATATTAGGTTATTAATATGAATATATTGTGTTTACTAGTCACCAGGCTTTAATACTGTATACTGTCGGTGTCTAAAAATAGCAGCGGTATCATTTTCAATACCGTCATGAAAAAATGCAATGGACTTATATAAGAGATAACAATTAAATATCAAATAAAAGTCATTTAATGCCTAAAATTGATTCTATGTCCAGTAGCACTCATGCGTGGTTGAAGTTTCAGTTTTACTTAAATAGTTGAATATGTTTTAGCCTACATTTTGAGACTTTCCATAAAGTTTATGAGCGTGATGTCATCAAAGAAAAAAGTAAAATCATACATGAGAGAAACTATTCAGTTTGTGGCTAAATATTTGTACTTGTATGAAACTGAAGATCATAATGTAAACCTGACATTTACTTTTAGTTCAGTTTGTGGAAAATGGTTGGCCTGGCTTTCTCTTTAAAACTTAAACAGTTATAAAGCATTACAAACTGTAACAATAGGGCAAACGCACAGCATTGTTTTGTATTTTGTGTCTTTCAAATAAAAGACCATGTTTCCAGTCATATGTTCCTCATTCAAGGTTGTTAAAAACATACTGCTATAATATCGTATCGTAGATCATATGACCTCAATATGGTGTACCGTATTGTGAGATTAGTGTATCGTTACACCCCTATTCCTGGATAAAAACATATCAAATGTAGCTAAAGTTTGGCTTTTTCCACACATCATCAAAAAAAAGGTAACGGCCCAAGTAAAGAAGGTGATAACTCACGGTACATCGGGTCCATGGGTCGGCACCTGTCCTGCAAATCCAAACCAGAACCATATAAGAGAGATGCACCACACAACACAACATGCAGAATGATCTGGAAGACCTGGAAGCTTCAGGTGTGCACGGTCTTACCCAGTTTGACCCACAGCACCCCGGTGGCAGAGATCTGCTTCAGCGAGTTGGAGGCCTCGCACTGGTAATACCCCGTGTCTGTGGTGTCTAGGTCCTGGATGCGGAGCTTGGAGCCCGCCTCGGTGCGACGGATGCTGATGCGCCCCTGCTCCTGGGCCAAGGGAGCGTCGTTCTTCAGCCAGCGGATCGAGGGGCGTGGGTTTCCGGCAACTTTGCAGTACAATGTGGCCGTCTGGCCCTGGAAGTGAGTGATGTTGTTGACCGGCTCCTGGAACTCCAGGAAATAACCTGCAGGAGAAAACATCTGGGTGAGACAGGAGGCTCTAAAGCAGGGCTGTCAAACTCATTTTGCTTGGCGGGCCGGATTTGACCAATATTTTTTCTCGTGGGCCGCACGCTCAAAATAACAAAAACGGTGCGAACATTTTTTTTTCTAATTCTTTTTTTTTTACTATTGTTATCTAATCCAATATCAGTTTAGTTAATTTTAAAGGAAATATGCACTTTGTTTACACTCTAATTATGTAAAATATATTTCTTCAGGATCGTTTTTTTTTTCAAATGATGTAAGATACTTTTACAAGGATAAACAGAAACAAGTATGTTTTTTTTATATTTCGCTTTTTTATAGGAAATTGAATTAAAAGCAAAATCTTTCTTATTACATCCGAGAGTGTTTCTTTGTGATTTAGAGATTTTTCCAGTACAATTAAGTATATTTATTTTTAAAAATTGGCGTGGATATTTACGCCAGTGTGCCGGAAAAGTCCGCACTTTTAACTGTTTTACTTTGTCACTATCCTCGTATTCAAAACTGAAATTCTCGGAATAAATATCTTCTATCATCTTTTTTAGCAGTGATATTTTTCCTGCGAAAATATATAATAGTAGTCAGTTAATAAAAATAAACGACCGTCTACAAAGAAATAAAATCAGCAAATGCATTCTAGAAAACTAAAAAAATGTCAAACGGCTCTCTTTGTGGAATAACGATGGATTTGTAGAAGAAATATATTATCGGATATGCTGCGATTCATGGCAATTATTCATGCCTTCCTTTTAAGTAAATTAACATTTCGGTTTTTTGCGTTGGAAACCTCTCTCGGGCCGCATGAAAACCTCTCTCCATCATCATCAAGTGCCATCATCAAACCTGGTTTTCAAAGAGACTTCAGATATTTCTACTGAATACAAGTGATAAGAAACTCACTGAAACAAACCTGGAACAGAAAATGTTGGGACATGTGGACAATATCACTTAAAAAAAAAAAAAAAAGATATTGATACTTGCATTCATTTTTACTTTAGTTTTTTGAACCCAGTAATATTTAAGGTTTTTATCTCTCATGAGCGTCACTTCAATTAGGGCTGGGCGATATCGAGATTTTAATATATATCGATATATTTTCAAACGCGATATGGTACGAGACAATATCGTTTATATCGAGAAAAAAAATTTTTTTTTTAGGATTTTGATATACGGTAGCTTATTTTGTGACAAATTGACTTGAATGTTTTATTTGAGATTTGCACAAATGTTTTGTTATTTGCACAACTGTCAACCTCAGTGGAAAAGTCTGCCTGTTACTGTCTACATTGTATTAATTGCACAGTGTATTTTTATTTAATTGTTATGCAGGAAAGGGATATTTGTTTTATTTTATTCAAGAAGCATTTTTATTCTATATATGCAGGCAAACCCCAATTATGGCACAGAAAAAATATCGATATATATCGAGTATCGCCATTCAGCTAGAAAATATGGAGATATGACTTTTGGTCCATATCGCCCAGCCCTAACTTCAATAAGCATTAATCTCGTGTTAATGCTTGTCTGATGCTTCATGTTTGCTCACGAAGACTCAAAAAGTCCCTTCAGACCCAGGACATGTCTTTACCTTCCCTAAACACCAGAATGTGGGAGCAGAGCCTCGTTATGGTGAGTCACTTTTTAATCCATCTGAGCCAGGTCCACCGTTTGAGAGAGTGCTCTGCGATGCGGCTGGAGTCAGGGTAAGAACCCTGTGCTGATTCTTGATGCTCGTTGGACAGATTCTCTAGAGGACGTTTGTAGTTTAACTACATTTCTCAGTAGCTTGGTGGTAGCATCTGTGTTTTCTGGATCAAGTAACTTCTCAGTAGTTTCGCTCTTTTATTGATCCCACACAAGCTACGTTTCCAAAATTATTTCTGAAGCTCAAACGAGCCGGAGATTTCTGTTACGGACTGAAATAAAACGGTCACTGCTACCACACAGAGGCAAGAGCTGCCAGTCATGTCTGCATGATGCTGACGTGACCACACCGGTACATGTAACGGTGCTGACGTGACCACACCGGTACATGTAACGGTGCTGACGTGACCACACCGGTACATGTAACGGTGCTGACGTGACCACACCGGTACATGTAACGGTGCTGACGTGACCACACCGGTACATGTAACGGTGCTGACGTGACCACACCGGTACATGTAACGGTGACGTGACCACACCGGTACATGTAACGGTGACGTGACCACACCGGTACATGTAACGGTGCTGACGTGACCACACCGGTACATGTAACGGTGCTGACGTGACCACACCGGTACATGTAACGGTGCTGACGTGACCACACCGGTACATGTAACGGTGCTGACGTTACCACACCGATACATGTAACGGTGACGTGACCACACCGGTACATGTAACGGTGACGTGACCACACCGGTACATGTAACGGTGCTGACGTGACCACACCGGTACATGTAACGGTGCTGACGTGACCACACCGGTACATGTAACGGTGCTGACGTGACCACACCGGTACATGTAACGGTGCTGACGTGACCACACCGGTACATGTAACGGTGACGTGACCACACCGGTACATGTAACGGTGCTGACGTGACCACACCGGCACATGTAACGGTGCTGACGTGACCACACTGACGTACATGTAACGGTGCTGACGTGACCACACCGGTACATGTAACGGTGCTGACGTGACCACACTGACGTACATGTAACGGTGCTGACGTGACCACACCGGTACATGTAACGGTGCTGACGTGACCACACCGGTACATGTAACGGTGCTGACGTGACCACACCGGTACATGTAACGGTGACGTGACCACACCGGTACATGTAACGGTGCTGACGTGACCACACTGACGTACATGTAACGGTGCTGACGTGACCACACCGGTACATGTAACGGTGCTGACGTGACCACACCGGTACATGTAACGGTGCTGACGTGACCACACCGGTACATGTAACGGTGCTGACGTGACCACACCGGCACATGTAACGGTGCTGACGTGACCACACCGGCACATGTAACGGTGCTGACGTGACCACACCGGCACATGTAACGGTGCTGACGTGACCACACCGGTACATGTAACGGTGCTGACGTGACCACACTGACGTACATGTAACGGTGCTGACGTGACGACACCGGTACATGTAACGGTGCTGACGTGACCACACCGGTACATGTAACGGTGCTGACGTGACCACACCGGTACATGTAACGGTGCTGACGTGACCACACCGGTACATGTAACGGTGCTGACGTGACCACACCGGTACATGTAACGGTGCTGACGTGACCACACCGGTACATGTAACGGTGCTGACGTGACCACACTGGTACATGTAACGGTGCTGACGTGACCACACTGACGTACATGTAACGGTGCTGACGTGACGACACCGGTACATGTAACGGTGCTGACGTGACCACACCGGCACATGTAACGGTGCTGACGTGACCACACCGGCACATGTAACGGTGCTGACGTGACCACACCGGCACATGTAACGGTGCTGACGTGACCACACCGGTACATGTAACGGTGCTGACGTGACCACACCGGTACATGTAACGGTGCTGACGTGACCACACCGGTACATGTAACGGTGCTGACGTGACCACACCGGTACATGTAACGGTGCTGACGTGATGACACCGGTACATGTAACGGTGCTGACGTGACGACACCGGTACATGTAACGGTGCTGACGTGACCACACCGGTACATGTAACGGTGCTGACGTGACCACACCGGCACATGTAACGGTGCTGACGTGACCACACCGGTACATGTAACGGTGCTGACGTGACCACACTGACGTACATGTAACGGTGCTGACGTGACCACACTGACGTACATGTAACGGTGCTGACGTGACCACACCGGTACATGTAACGGTGCTGACGTGACCACACTGACGTACATGTAACGGTGCTGACGTGACCACACTGACGTACATGTAACGGTGCTGACGTGACCACACTGACGTACATGTAACGGTGCTGACGTGACCACACTGACGTACATGTAACGGTGCTGACGTGACCACACCGGCACATGTAACGGTGACGTGACCACACCGGCACATGTAACGGTGCTGACGTGACCACACCGGCACATGTAACGGTGACGTGACCACACCGGCACATGTAACGGTGACGTGACCACACCGGCACATGTAACGGTGCTGACGTGACCACACCGGCACATGTAACGGTGCTGACGTGACCACACCGGTACATGTAACGGTGCTGACGTGACCACACTGACACATGTAACGGTGCTGACGTGACCACACTGACGTACATGTAACGGTGCTGACGTGACCACACCGGCACATGTAACGGTGCTGACGTGACCACACCGGTACATGTAACGGTGCTGACGTGACCACACCGGTACATGTAACGGTGCTGACGTGACCACACCGGTACATGTAACGGTGCTGACGTGACCACACCGGTACATGTAACGGTGCTGACGTGACCACACCGGTACATGTAACGGTGCTGACGTGACCACACCGGTACATGTAACGGTGCTGACGTGACCACACCGGTACATGTAACGGTGCTGACGTGACCACACCGGTACATGTAACGGTGACGTGACCACACCGGTACATGTAACGGTGACGTGACCACACCGGTACATGTAACGGTGCTGACGTGACCACACCGGTACATGTAACGGTGCTGACGTGATGACACCGGTACATGTAACGGTGCTGACGTGACCACACCGGTACATGTAACGGTGCTGACGTGACCACACCGGTACATGTAACGGTGCTGACGTGACCACACCGGTACATGTAACGGTGCTGACGTGATGACACCGGTACATGTAACGGTGCTGACGTGACGACACCGGTACATGTAACGGTGCTGACGTGACCACACCGGTACATGTAACGGTGCTGACGTGACCACACCGGTACATGTAACGGTGCTGTGCACCCTGCAGGCGGCCACTTGATGAGAGATGGCAGAGGGGGGAGTTGGAGTGGAGTCAGCGGGCGGGGAGATTTACCTGAGTCGCCGTGGCCACGTCTCAACAACTATATGAGTGTAACTGAAACAACAGACAGAAATGACGTGTTCAGGTGCTGATTGTGCAACCCAAAGAAGAAGCTGCTCTCAACTTTCTGAAGTACAGCACAGGCGTCCCCGCCAGTGCAGCTTGCCAGAGACTCTTTAGTGGAGGCAACGACATTTTCCTCCCAAAGAGAAACCGTCTCTCCGATGCAAATTTTGTAAAACTTCTCTTGTGTCGTGTGAACAAACATCTCATGTGAGAAAGATCACAGAGATAAGAGTTTTTGCAGTGTACATACAGTACATATACACACGTTTTTGACCATGTTACTGTTAAAAGCAGGTCTTTATTCTTTTGCCTGCGTGTCTGTTTGACTTTGAGTTTTATTGATCAGTAAGATTTGACACTGATTTGGCACAAAGTTGGTTCAATTTAGTAAAATGCTTGAATGTAGTTGCACTAGTTATTTTAATTTTGCAGTAGCTTAGCTTGCTACATTTCTGAAGGTAATAGCTTTGATGTAGTTAAGCTTCATTTAATGTTAGAGTAACTAATAGCTTAGCTCGCTACACTTTCCAAGTAGCTTGCCCAACACTGCTTTCTCTGCACCATCAGGAGCTGGAAGACTCCGTCAGTGTCTAAGGACTACGTTTATGCAGATGATGTGGTGTTGCAGCCTCCAGCTGCAATCTTCAGCTCTAACTGGAGCCGTCCTACTAGGCCTGTGTTGAAAAAATCAATTTCCCAATTCTAAATTGATTCTCATATTAATTCCTAAAAATCGATTCATATGTCTAAAGATCGATCTTTTTTATTTATTTATTTTTTTTTATTTATGTATTTTTATTTATTTTTTCATCATTACATTACAACTTTTGGTTATTTTTTTGTTTATCCCCAAAAAAGGAATGTTTTGTTGGACACCAGAATAACTGGTGCCATGTTTTTGCCTTTAAATATGTTTAAAGGCATGAAAACATTAAAGTTTTCAGTTATAATTGCATAAATTGTCTATATTTCATTACTTTATATACTGTCTTGGGGTTACATTTGCAAAAAATGCTAAAAACCAAATGCTCAAAAATTAAAAACCAAAATAGACCGAAAATGGAACAAATAAAAACGGATAAAACGGATTTCCTCCGTCTCTGTTTCCTCCCTGGATCTGTTTGGTAATTCTGACCCACGATGTTTCTGAAAGCAGTTCTATCAGCATTCTGGGAGCTGATTGGTCCTTACAGCATCATTAGCTGCAATACTTGCTGTTTAATCTCAATATAATACTAATAGTAATATGTTGCATGCAACATATATAACATACATAATTCATGCAACAGCTCAATTAACAGTTTTAATAAAAAAAAACTAACCGAAATCAATATCGGAATCGAATCGAATCAAATCTTGAAAATCGATTCTGAATCTTAAGAATCGGAATCAAATCGATTCTTGACATTTGAATGGATCCCCAGCCCTATGCCCTACAAGAATCTGTGGCTGAAAGGACCAGGAACGCAGGGTGGCTGGAATGGCCCTCAGAGAGGGGGGAGAAGCTCTGACATGTCGGGGAGAGTCGGAGTAGAGCTGCTGCTCCTCCACATCAGGGAGCCGGCTGAGGTGGCTCGGACATCTGCTTGGGGACCCGTTTCAGGAAGATCTAACCCTGGAGCAGACCCACAACGCACTGGCGCCATTACATGTGCCAGCTGGTTCTGGTTCTGGTTTCTGTCCCTCCACAGAAGAGATGGAGAGGGAGCTGCAGGCCTCAGTCTTCGGTGAAGACACTGGTTTACAACAATGAGGACGTGTGTTGTGCACGGCCGTGCTACATGCACCGGGATTAATGATGAAGCCCAGGTGTCTGGTCCTTTAAAGGGGACCTATTATGAAAAACAGGTGTTCTCTGTCTTTAACATATATAAAGTGGTCTCCCCTCAGCCTGACAACTCAGAGAAGGAGGAAACAACCAGATTCTGCAGTGTCTGTACAGCCGCCTGGATGATCCGTCCAGTGTGATGTGGATCTACGAGCCAATAAGATTCTGCTGATTTTCGTTACGTAACCAAAATGCAAACCATGCCCACAACTATAAAACCGTGTAACTGCATACGAGTGTCCGACTATCGTAGCACTGCGTGACATCGTCTCTCTGTCCATCTCCCTCCAGCAGCTGAACTTTATTGAGGTTTTTGTAGTGAAATGAGGAGGAATCATAGAGATAACTTCTCATTTCAACTAACTGGATCAGCCGTTCCTCATCCATGACCGTTTCCTACAGCGCTTTCAACCGGCTTTCAGCGCGAGCGACAGGAAGAAAATAGAAGCAGGGCGTCCGACAAATGTTCAGATCAAAACGCTGAGTCGCTGCATCCAGTTAGGACAGTCCAATAGAAAATAAAGCAATGGAATTGATTTTGTCGCTGACGCTCGCATCACATCACATGCAGTTAGGACACGGTAACTCCACCGGCCGGAGCTTCCACCATTTTTTGGTAGCGGTGTATGGCGTCATTCAGGCAGCCAATCAGCACAGAGCCTCATTATCATAGCCCCGCCCACTCAGAATCCCGCATAGATAATGAGGTTAGAGACTGGGAAGATAAAGACATGGTTTAGAGGCTGAATTTCTAATTTATTTAGCAAGAACAATCAAAAGCTTGTTTTTAAGACATTCAAGGCCTGTTTAAAATAGACATTATATGCCATAATAGGTCTCCTTTTAATAATCCCATTTCTGGCAGTTTTTTTCTCTAAAATAAAACTTTGAGGAAACATCTGTTCCCTTCATGACTTCAACGAGCTCTTCATAAGATCTACATTTAAAAGTCATCCCGGGTTATATTCAAGTCAAACCCACCATGTTATGCTCGAGTTGTATTCCATGTATGTATTCCAGTTCAGACAGTTCTGTTCATATACAGTAGTGCATTAGTCTCCACCAGGTCCTCGGGGCCACCGCCCTGCAGGCTTTACAGGTTTCACTACCGCCTCGTATACTAATGACTGTGTCACTAACAGACTCGTGCAGACCCCGATAACGAGCTGATGACCGTCGAAAAGTTTGAATCAGGTGTGCTGAAACAAGGAAACATTGAAGACATGCAGGACAGAGGGCCCCGAGGGCCCCGAGGGCCCCAGGGCCCCGAGGGCCAGGGTGGAGAAACGCTGCATTAGTATATCCAGAGTGGGAACCATCGTGGACAGATGGATCTTTTTTCACAAGAATTGTTATTGAACATTTCAGTGATTTGATCCTTTTTCAACTACAGACTCAGATCTGGACCCTCAAGTGTGTAATCATTCCAATAAAATATCATCAGGATGACCAGCTTTCAAGCTGACCTGACAGGTTTCAGGAGCCCGTCCACCTGGACCACCAGCATGTTGTTCTGAGTCAAGCCCCCTGAATACATGATCCTCCCACCAGAAATCATTTACACTCCTAAATCTGAACTATTGCTTCCCACTTGGTAGTTAAAATAAGATTTGTATTTATCCTACTTGTGGGAACCTTCCTTGTTACCGAAGCAGATAAAAACAATAAAAATCTACCAAAGCAGTCATAGATGTACGTCCTACACATCTTTGTATAAAGTACGAAGGTATGTAAAAGTACATATATTCAAAAAATGATAACACACGAAGGGTCGTAAAAGGGGTAAAGTGAAGATAAATCATGTGTCTGCTGCACGAGAAGGTGTGACGTAAACGTGGAACATGGACACGGCTGGAGTAACATCCTGTTATCTGCAGGGCTGCTCGTCATTTCCAGGAGGAATCACCTGCAGGAAGATGAGAACTGGTGCACGAGGAGGGGAGACACTTCTGAACACAATCTGCAGTGAGCACCTCACATATTGTTCCTGCAGTCACTCAGACGCCAGAAACCTTTCACAGTGTCCCACCAGCCGTTGCACCCTCTTCTTTGGAGTTGGTTTTACTCAGAATGAGATTAGCGTCCATACAGTAAACATAATTCTGAATCTAGAGACTTAAGGCTGGATTATGGTTCTGCAACAAATCCACCCCGAGCGTGCGCCGCAGGTTGCGCCGCGTTGAGCAGCCCACGCCGCACACCACGCCGTGCCTGACGTCACCTCCCACAAAATGTAACTACGTGTCGAGGCGACGCAGACCAACGCAGACGAGAGGGCTGTGATTGGTTCTCTTGGTAGCAACACATTTCTGGTTTTCCGGTTTGAAGCAGTCGTGAACTTTCAGCGCTCTTTTATTCATGCATGTGTGATTTTTTTTGTTTTGGTTTTTTGCACAATAGTTGTCCTTATCTCTTTGATTCACTGTGACCGGAAAAGTCGGATAAACCATTCAGGAAAAGATCGTAACCCCCTAGCGCCCTTGGGGGGTACTGCACCGTGGAGAAATAGAGTGACGGAGAAGTCCGAAGGTAAGGCTGTGCGATTAATCGATTTTAAATCTAAATTGTATTTATTAATCAAGACAATGTTAAAAAAAGGAAAATGGATTTTCCTTTTCTGCAGCTGGCTGCATTACAGACAGAGCTCGTCTAGTCATCTTTGTTTGGTCAAGAAAATGGTAAATGTTGTCACTTTACTAAACTCAAGGAGGATTTACAGTATCTTTCAATTGCACTTCATTCCCAATAGGGAAATTTGTTTACTATTTTTCTTTAAAAATAAAGATAAAATATTTGAAACAATTGATTCCATTGTCTTTTGTAGTTTTACCAAAAAGATCGAAATCGAAATTCGGGTTTTCAGAGAAAAAAATTGGGATTTTATTTTTGTCCAAAGTCGCCCAGCCCTATCCGAAGGTTTAACGCAGAACCATAATTCAGCCTTAAAACTGGTGAACGCAACCATGAACATGTACCGGTACATGTATGAGGGAGGAGGAAAACCATTTTTTCCTTTTTGAACTTTTCACAAATCTCAGACAGGTTTAGTTCATTTGGGATGCGCCCCCCACCAAAACACTTGCTCCACAGTAAAGCAGAAAACAAAGAACGGCATTTGATCCCACCTTCAGCTGAGGGTGCAGCTCCACTCTGAGCTTCTGCCAGACCATCTGCTTCCACTGACGCTCCTGGATCAGCTGTGGGAACAGCAGCAAAGGAGACAAACAGTCACAAACAAAGCGAACAGAAAACAGGAGCGCGCAGGCACGGCGGTAGACGCCCCGCAGCCCTCCATCACGCAGCCCTCCATCACGTAGCCCTCCATCACGCAGCCCTCCATCACGCAGCCCTCCATCACGCAGCCCTCCATCACGCAGCCCTCCATCACGCCCACCGACGCTAGGAATGGATTGGACCGAAGGAACTGCACGCCTGGAGAACGTCCAGAAGAACAACCAGTGGCTCTTCTGTGTTCAGTCCAGTCCAGATGTGACTGGATCTCCATCCCAGAACCAGATCTGATTTTAATGCAGCTACCTCAGGACCCGGAGGTCCCAGCCGTCAAATACTGAGCTTGGGCCGTATCGAACGCACACAGAGATTTATTCAGATCCTCAGAACGATTGGAGGCTTTTCTGGACCGTAGACGAGACACAGGGACAGTTTCTTCCCCCAAGCGGTTGCTCTGATGAACTCCCACAACTAATAGTCTCAGAGTAACCAATCACGTGCAAAACATCATCTAGCACCTTCCTTGATAACCATGTCTGCCTCACTCAGCTGCCCCTCACTGTGTATTTCTTTGTATAATTTGTATAATCTTTTATATTTTTTTTGTATAATTGTCTTGTAAAATTGTAAATCGGTTATGTTTATTTTTATTCAGAACTGTCCCTTTTTCTTTTCTCTCTCTACCTCAAACTGCTGCACCTTAAATGTTTATTCTGTTTATTCTGTATCATAGAAATACCACATTTGTTTTATTGTTTATTTTATTAGCAAAGAGCAAAATGACCGGAGTCAAATTCCTTGTTGGACAATGTTGGAACCTGGCCAATAAAGCTGATTCTGATTCTGAGACATTAGCTGAGGAACTTGGTTAAATGCTTCACCACGGGTTCATCTTCACTGAGGGACTGGCTTTAGCTTCCTGTCCATTATGTTACTGACCTGCTGTCAATCAACCTGTTTACCATCACCTTTTTAACCATGTTCAGATTCAAGATGAACTAATATCCTTCATTAAAAATCTAAACTGTTTCAGCTTCAGTATTGAGCCTTTTTCTTGGTGGTGGTGGGAAAAAAGTAGGGGGTTATGAAATTTGCACCCCATTACTTTCTGTACACTTTTATTTACATTTTACTCAGCGTCCGAACTCTCATGGGACCCGCTTGTACATCCTCTGTACATCATCAGGCCCTCAAAGTTATGTTTAGTTTATGTGAAGATGCAATAAAACTGGGAATAGCAGAAACCCACATGTGGACCATCCTTTTTCATGTTGACAGCATCATGTGGTGGACGGGAGTCTGCAGAGAGCTCGTCTCCACACACATGTGCTTTATGCCTTTTCAAAAAAGCCTTTTCACAGAAGGGAAATAATTAACTTCAGCTTCGCACATGGTGCACTGCAAATTTAAAAATGACATTCTTTGATTGTGAATTTGTCCTTCAGCTCATCTTCTATTAAAATAAAACAAAAAAACTCTGCCAATCTATTCAGCAGTTGCCCTATCGCTGCACTCAAGTCATCATGATTGATTAAAAGCAACACGTTGGAGCATCCCCCTCGTATGACAAGCTGTTATGAAGCCATACTTGTGAGGAGATAGCCTGTTCCCTCCCTACATCTGCTGAGGGCATAATCCCCGGCTCCCATTACCCTTTGGGGATGAAGAACGTGCATCAGAACAAGAGCCTTGGTACGAGTCTCCCTGGGTCGTAGCCGGCCCACTGCTGCCATCTGTTTTAGATGTACTGCACAAGTCAGAGTGGGGAAACAACAGCCAGTGATCTGTCCCTGAAAGAATGTTAACTGGAATCATGAATGCTGGGAGTTAGACGTAAAGAATGAAACAAGACAAATGAGCTTCTGATTCAGGAAAACTGCACAAGTTTAGATGGGAAAGGGAGCCCTGGGTGATTCACACTCTCACAAAGCAGCAGCAGCAGCACGATTCACCCCCGCCTGATCACTCCCCAAACACCCCCCGAGCAGGGCCGGGCCTCTCTACCTGATCACTCCCCAAACACCCACCCAGCAGGGCCGGCCCTCTCTACCTGATCACTCCCCAAACACCCACCGAGCAGGGCCGGGCCTCTGTTCCTGATCACTCCCCAAACACCCACCGAGCAGGGCCGGGCCTCTGTTCCTGATCACTCCCCAAACACCCACCGAGCAGGGCCGGCCCTCTCTACCTGATCACTCACAGCTGATGAGCTTTGTTGAAATAATGTCCATGTTGTTTCCAATGGACAAGAAAAGAAACTTGGGATCATTTGAGTTTTAGTCCTCTTTTTTCTTTTTATTCATTGCCAAAATGTATCTGATCGGGAAAAAGTATTGGAAATGTATCGGGAGCCAAAAAAAGTGATCGGATCGGGAAAAATCGGGATCGGCAGATACTCAAACTCAAGTGATCGGATCGGGAGATAAATAATCCTGATCCTGACAACCCTACGCATGGACACATGCTTACTGACACAGATCGGGAGTTCTACCTTTAAGATTTGTCTTTTTCATAAAGATTGTATGCAGGACTGGCTTTGGTTCTGCTGGTCTGGTTCTGGGCGGCTGGGGGACCATCATGATGCACTGGAAGAGTTCTCCGCTACGCCCCATTTCCTCTCCACATAGGTACGCCTTTATTACTGGATTTCTTCTTCTTCTTTCTCTCCTGGGGCAGCCATGGTTCAGTAGTTCCTCTCCCAGTTGGACGGCCAGCGGTTCGTCCCCAGTTCTTCCACACGACTGGAGTTGTTGGATGAGGTCAGGCTGACCCCGGTGTGTTAGCTGGGGAGTGACTGACGGAGCAAGTGCAACTCTGTACACCGAGCAGACACACCTGACATGACGCTGAGAGGGAACTGAAAAGTGTTTTCTAGGACATAAAATAAGGTTAAAAAAGATAGTTTATGAGCGCCGACCATTTATAATCAGTACTGGAGTTGAGGGGGGATATGGGGATGACATCCCCCCTGAAATAAAAACGGTCCAAATCATCCCCCCTTTCCATCCCTTATGTCATTTCATCAATGAATGTGGTTTTACTGCTATTTCAACATTTAGAGTCATCACCAGAAAAATAACACCAGAAAAATAACTTATTTGACCATTTTCACCTGTAGGAAAAAATCTGCCAGTGGGACAAGATTTATCTTCTCATTACAAGCAATAACATCTTGTTCCACTGGCAGATTTTTCTACTTATTTCAAGTGAAAATCTACTTGAAACAGGTGAAAATTGTTGTTTTTTCCAGTGATGAGTCTTGTTTTAAGTGTAATGAGATTTTTTTACTAAAATGAGACATTTTAACTAGAAATAAGACAAATATTCTTGTTAAGATTGTGAGTTTTTGCAGTGATCCATGTTACTTATCCTGTGAAGGACAGAGTCATATTGATAAGTTCAGAAAAGTGTTTTTTATTGTTGTGTTTTGATGTATTTGATGTAAGCCCAGTGGATATTTAAAGCTTACAGAAGGCTGCATTTAACTGCTGCTATGTCATTCCTGCAGTATTTCTGCAGCTGTTTTGGTCACTGCTATTATTTGTAATATATTATATTATTTGTAATCAGCACAAATTATCTGTCCCCATATGATCAAATCCACCATCCCCCCTGATTTTTTTTTTTACAACTCGAGTACTGTTTATAATCATCATCCTGCTGCACTTTTAAACCTCATGTTCAGCAGGAGATGGTCCCAGGAAGACGGGCTGATGGTAAAATAAGTATCCCTTTAAAAGAAAGAAATTTAAAAAACAGCCATCTGTGTTCAGTGACCTTAGAGCAGTTGCTATAATGTCACACTTTATAAAAGTCCTGGAGAGGCATTTTGTGGCTCGCCTTACTGTGGCACCGAGAGGCGTTTGACTGAACTCTCCGGAGGTCACCGTGACCGCCTCGGGGCGCTGCTATGCCGTCAACGACTAATCTGATGAAGTCTCATGCAGCTTCAGCCACTAACATCCCAGATAAACCTTCCAGGGAGACAACGCACAGTTCAATATCTAGGATCAGAAACAGTCCCGGGGCCTCCTCATTAGGCCTGTGTTGAAAAAAATCGATTTCCCAATTCTAAATCCATTCTCATATTAATTCCTAAAAATCGATTCATATGTTTAAAGATCGATTTTTTTTTCTTTTATTTATTTATGTATTTTTTTTTTTCATCATTACATTACAACTTTTGGTTATTATTTTGTTTATCCCCAAAAAAGGAATGTTTTGTTGGACACGAGAATAACTGGTGCCATGTTTTTGCCTTTAAATATGTTTAAAGGTATGAAAACATTAAAGTTTTCAGTTATAATTGCATAAATTGTCTATATTTCATTACTTTATATACTGTCTTACTGGGGTTACATTTACAAAAAATGCTAAAAACCAAATGTTCAAAAATTAAAAACTAAAATAGACCGAAAATGGAACAAATTAAAACGGAATGTGGGAAAAAATAAAAGCGATTTCCTCCGTCTCTGTTTCCTCCCTGGATCTGTTTGGTAATTGTGACCCACATGATGTTTCTGAAAGCAGTTCTATCAGCATTCTGGGAGCTGATTGGTCCTTACAGCATCATTAGCTGCAATACTTGCTGTTGAATCTCAATATAATACTAGTATTAATATGTTGCAGAACTACAGTCATATAATTCATGCAACAGCTCAAAAAACAGTTATTTAATAACACTAACCCAAATCAATATCGGGATCGGATCGGATCGTGATAATCGAATCTGAATCTTAAGAATCGGAATCGAATCGATTCTTGACATTTGAATGGATCCCCAGCCCTATTCCTCATCAGCGCTCCAGGGATAGTCTTTGCAGCCAAGGTCCAAAGTGAGGTCTGTTTCCATACCTCGCATCCCATTCTGGACCCAACGTTTATGACAGGCCTTGAGGACTTGAAGTCATTTACGGGCCAACATGTGATGATATCTGACGGGCAACAGGAGTTCTGGATGTCCATAAACCTCCCATCAACAGGCCTCCAGGAGGCGGACCAATCACAAAACACTTGAGTCAACTCTCCTGTGGACTCTCAGTCTCAGCTGGTCAGAAATAATGACCAGAGAGTAAAGCTATTCTTGGCATGGCAGGGCTTGAAGAGGAGGAGGATGAAAACAGCAGGATGTGTCTGCTTTAACGCAAATGACTACAGTCATTTTTTATTGGCTTGTCTTAAAAACCAACACTGTGGTCTGAAACGATATCTGTGATGGTTGTTTAGCTGCTCGGTAACGAACGCATGCCCTAATTTATCTGGACGTCCGTGAAATGTGAGACGACGTTTTAATTGTCCGAGCGAGAACAATGACACTTTCCTGGCAGATGCTGCTGAGATCTTGGGTTTTTGCTGCGAGGAGAACATCCAGCACAATTTTCCCCCTTTCATTTGGCTCGGCGCCTGTGGAAAAACAAAACGCTGAGACGCTGCAATAATGGCAGGAATATTTGGACAGGACTTCTCTCTGCTCAGTTATTGGTATTTATCTGAGTTAATGACGCGACCTGAAGGATTTCACTGATGACAGCGGGGCCGCTCGCGTTACATGCAGCACCATAAACCACCAGGCTGCCTGAGAATAAATGTTTTGTGTGCGACTATAAGACGAGCCGTAGCCGGACTGATATTCCAGGAGCCTGGTCATTGCAGGAAGTGGCTGTGATTGATTACACGTATTAAGTGCCTTGGAAAACATGGTGCTGCGGGCAGCGGGACGCTTTCCCATCAAGCGCTGCTGCATTCCTGCAGCCTGCTGCCTCCGCCGTGAAAGGGCCCTTTGAAAGGCGAGAGGCCAGGCCACCGCTCCATCTCTGGGGTTTGGATGGAGGGCCCTTTGGCACACCTCAACACTTTCCTTCCCTCTCCTGTTTAACCTACTTATGAGCGTGCATGTCGTCCCGCTGCTCGCTCCTCTGACTTTTATGTCCCTGCCGTTCCCCGAGACCTCAGCTCACACAGATTTTACAGTCTGCAGCATGCAGACGTGATGTTGCTGGCTGGGGTTTTAACTCCGGAGGTCAGAGACAAATGGCTTCAGTGTCGGAGCAGGGCGACGCGGCTGAAAGCTCAAGTGCTGCTCCTCTCTCTGACGAGGTCAGTGGTTGATCTGTTTCAGCGTTTTTAGCAGCGTGAAATGCATCTCATGGAGCTGCTGTAAGCCGGGACCGGAGCCACTAACACGACACACGCAGACACCGTTCACAAGGTTCTGGAGGGCTCAGGCGGACAGTAGAACTATTCAAACTGATCATTTTCCATGAGACTTACTTGGAGTTAATGGAAATTATTTGGACATTTATGGTAAAATATAATATAAACGTGACATTTTAACTTTAGGGATGAGGACGGCAGTATTGAAAGTAGGGCTGGGGATCGATTCAAATATCAAGAATCGATTCGATTCCGATTCTTAAGATTCAGAATCGATTATCATTCGATTCGATTCAATCCGATATTGATTTGGGTTAGTGTTAATAAAACTGTTTTTTCAGCTGTTGCATGAATTATATGACTGTAGTTCTGCAACATATGAATACTAGTATTATATTGAGATTCAACAGCAAGTATTGCAGCTAATGATGCTGTAAGGACCAATCAGCTCCCAGAATGCTGATAGAACTGAAACATCGTGGGTCAGAATTATCAAACAGATCCAGGGAGGAAACAGAGACGGAGGAAATCGCTTTTATTTTTTCCCATTTATGAGAATTTGGTTTTTAACATTTATGCAAATGTAACCCCAAGACAGTATATAAAGCAAAGAAATATAGACAATTTATGCAATTATAACTGAAAACGTTAATGTTTTCATACCTTTAAACATATTTAAAGGCAAAAACATGGCACCAGTTATTCTCGTGTCCAACAAAATATTCTTTTTTTGGGGATAAACAAAAAAGTACCAAAGGTTGTAATGTAATCATGAAAAAAAAAAAAAGTATTTATTTATTTATTTGTTTTTTTAAATTGATCTTTAGACATATGAATCGATTTTTAGGAATTAATATGAGAATCGATTTAAAATCGGAGAATCGATCCTTTCAACACAGGCCTAATTGAAAGCAGTGGCGGCTGGTGATAAAACATTTTGGGGGGGCGCACTGGTGAGTGGGGATTACAACACAACTATAACTCTACTTGAACATACATGTTGCTCTCCTCTCCTTCAGAACAGAACATTTTTCAATGACTTTCTGATTGAAATCTGTCATTTCACAAACAAGTCTCTTTTCCATGGAGAGCGTGGCCAGTGCATTCAGGCTCCGGTCCAAGCTCCTTAATCAGCTTCTTTTCCTCCGGCCAACGCCTCGGGAAATTATTATGTAATGAAACAACCAAATTTAGTTTTTTTGCCGACAGATTCAGTCGCGCGTCTACACTGTCAGGGGTGTGACTTTGATTGACAGCTCATGAATCAATCAGATTGGATGAAGAATGACAGAAAACACGCTGATTGGCCATGGAGTCTTTGAGTAACCAATTAGAGACCAGCATGAAGTCACATGGAAGAAAAGTTTAAGAACATACAATACACACTCATTTGGCCATAGAAACCTATGTATTTCAGTCTGCACAAAAAACACTCTGAATAAACCCAGTATGGGATGGGAAGGCTTGAAAGATTAAGTCAGACACATTTTATGAGTGCACAGATGTGATAATTAGAATAGAATAGAATACTTTAGAATAGAATACTTTATTGTCAATATACCTGGGTACAGTGAGATTGAAATTACTTTTTATTACGTAATTTATGTGTAGTGTCTATATTTTTTCCCTGTAATTGTAATGGGGGCGGGCAGCGCCCCCTATTGACAAGCCGACACTGATTGAAAGTGTAGTTCCTTGACTGACCACTAGATGGTGACTCCTAAAATAAGCCAATCTTCACTGTACTTTGTGTTAAAATGCGCAACTTTGCAGCAAACAAACACGTTTACAGCTTGGCTGAAAAAAACAAAAAAGTTTTGACCTCCGTAGTTATTTTCACATCCACGACACCTGCATGGGGTGATATTTCACATCAGGCAAGGTTTTATAAAGCAATGCACTGTTATGTAGAAAGGGGCGTACACTTTTGTGTGGTGGCTGCCACAGCCAACGACTGGCTTTCATCCCTTTCGCTGTTTAGAGCTCATCACTTCTTCTGTGCTATTAATTCCACCAACCCTGACTGGCTGTTGGTTGGTATGGAAGGGTTCAAGGACCAAGGGTGGCTCCGAGCAGGCAGCTTGTGCTAACCAAGCGCCTGCTAAATGCAGCGGTTATTTCTGAATTTTGCCACTAAAAATGACATTTGGAAATGGAGATCTCGTTGCAAATATTTACAGATCTGCAGCGCCTCCGCAGTGGCTCCGCTGAAGGAGCCAGGAGGAGCCACAGCAAATGAGTTAACCAGTGTCTTTTTCTCAATGCCAAATATACCTGATTCAGTGTTCAGTACCTACCAGCTCATTTTTGGCCAGTTCACCTCGGGAAATCCTACTTCAGATGACCACTCGCTGCTATTGCACCGATGACATCAATGATGACTTCATAGCTCAGCCAGCAGACCCACACATCTTTGAAAATCTCACATAAGCTCTATCTTGAAAAATCAGCCACAAATTAGAAGTTAGAATTTCAGTATAAAATAGGCCTGTGTTGAAAAAAATCGATTTTCTGATTCTAAATCGATTCTCATATTAATTCCTAAAAATCGATTTGTATGTCTAAAGATTGATTTTTTTTTTTATAAAAAAAAAAAAATATATCTATTTTTTTTTTTTCATCATTACATTTTTGCCTGGTGAACTTTAATTCCAGTATACCCAGTAGTTTTGAAAACTCTTTTTCTTTAGAGAAAATGCTGGACAATCCAGCTTAAATTTCTAAATGTTATATTAGTTCAATGAAGTTCATATTATCTATATTTACTATAGCTTGTTTGGTTTCTCTGTTATCGGATACGGTTTGTCATGAAATACCTGAAAAATGCCGGGTGCTTCATGGCAAGCTGTGTGTGGTGACAGAATAAATCAGACAAGCTAAAATAATCTGTTTACTGCTTGAGCTGTTGCAATTTCTTTCTTTTTTTGCACTTAAAGGAGACCTATTATGGCATTTAATGTATATTTTAAACAGGCCTTGAATGTCTTAAAAACAATCTAAAGCTTGTTTTTTCTACATAAATCAGAAATCCAGCCTGTGGGCCCTGTCACTAGTTTTACCGCTTCTAACCTCTTTTTCTGTGCCTCATTCTAAGGGAAGGGGGGGCGCCCGGTGTGGCTCCGGGGCGCATCGCCCGTTACCGGTGATCAAACCGACAGATTTCGCTGAAAATCTCGGATGGTGCCCCAGAAATCCCTGCTCCCAAAGCGGCTGGGAACCTGGACAATTTAGTTGGACGGACCCGCTTTGGGAACCAGGAAGTAGGCTGGAGCAGCGCGCATCACCGCGGCTTTAACCGGGGAATCTGACCGGTTCCGACCGGCCAGGACCGCAGGAACCGGCCTGGACTGGTAGCAGGGACTCCCGGGGACCGACCAGCAGAATTTCAGCCGGATCTGCCCGGCGGATGCTGCGCGACGGGCGCCGCAACCCCACGGCGGGCGCACAGATCAGCTCCGGGGCGCATCCTATGCGCATCGCCCGTTACCGGGAATCAAACCGACATATTTGGCTGAAAATCTCGGAGGGTGAAGCTGGTCCGACCTGGGACGGACCCCCAAGGACCCAGCTTCCAAACCACCGGGGAACCTGGATGATTTAACCCGGATCCGCTCCACCGCGGCGCCGCGTCCGACTGGCTGAAGGAAGCCCCGCTCCAGCCTGCGGAGAGAGCTGGTTGTGGGCGTGGTTTCAGCAGCGGAGGCTGAACCTATGGAAATCTGCTCCTGTCGTGACGCAACGACAGGAGCAGATTCTAATCGGCTCAAAAAAAACCACGTGACACTGGGGGACTCTGTCCAGCGGGGGTCAGAGAGCTTGCAGAAATTCATGGTATTTTGTCTCCCCTGTGCTGGCAGGGTGAGGGGAGACCACTTTATATGTTAAAACAAGAAAGAAAAAACGTGTTTTTCATAATAGGTCCCCTTTAAAAGGAGCATGAGGCTCCTTTTAAGAAATGACACTCTCTAGCGCCACCCTTCACCACGACGGCCGTTGGGGGTACTGCAGCCAACAGTGAAGCCGGCACGGGAGAACAGGGAGAACGTGCATGCAGCGTCATGTGACGTCACATCTGCAGGACAGCGCGGGAAATTCGGGCCCCGAATTGCAGCACATTTTGCAGCACACAGTCTGTTCAAGGCAAAGGAGAGATACACTAGAGGAATCATTATTTTGGGTTTGGAACGCTTCATCTGACATTATTACTAGAAAACTTAAAACATATAAGAATTTTTTTCAAAAATCCTGCCTCAAGCTCCTTTAAATGGATATTGAAATGCCTATTCGAGTTATTTATTTCTTAGTTATTTCACAATAATTATTGTGAAATTATTATTTCAATAGTTATTTTACAGTCATATAATCCAGGCAACACTAACCCAAATCAATATCGAATCGAATCAAATGGTGATAATCGATTCTGAATCTTAAGAGTTGGAATCAAATCGATTCTTGACATTTGAATCGATCCCCAGCTCTAGTATAAAACATCTTCAATCTACATCGCTCCGCAGCATCAGTTGGGATGTACACCTCTGGGCAGCAACCACCATCCACTGAAGCAAAATGCTTTCTGAGGAACGTTCCCCAGTCCACCAGAGCGTCTGATCAACCATACGCTGAGTGAAAACACTTCCTCCTGCCTCCCCGACCTTCTGAAGCGTGTTTGTGTACGCATCTCAGGGGAGGCCATGTCTGCTTGGTAGCACCAGACAGCTGAGATAACAGCGGCGCGTGTGATCAGACCCAGAAGAGTGCTTCATCCGCCTGTCAAACAAATATTTGGAAAACATGACAAAAGAAGAGAGAGTTTACATAAAAACGTGCGGTTCTCTCAGGACTGCAGCAGACTTGCTGCTGGTGTTGCTTTAAGTCGAGATGAGAGTTATGTTCCCTCGGATGTTTGAAGTCACTATCAGCTCCTAGATTAGGCTCAAAGACACCCCCACCCCCACCACACACACACACACACACAAACACACACTGCATTTAAGTTCCTTGCTACTGGCTAACCGGCAATTTTGCAGATTTCCCATTTATTTCAATCAATTTTTTTTAATTCCTGGAAAAGTCCTGGAATTTTTCAGCCCCATGTGGTTGCATTTAACGATGTGTAACTGAAGCAGTCATTGTCTGAAAGAATCCAACGTGCTGAGATGTTCAAAGTTACAAAACATTCTCATGGTAATCACGGCCGAGTCTCTGCTCTATTTTCTGTCATGTCTACGGCTCGTTCATTTAAATCCACAAGCAGGACGGGCAGATGTTTGTGCAGCCTCAGCGTAGTTGCAGCCACACACACACACACCATCTCACGGCCTAAATGGGTCAAATCCTGGTCAAGCACCCTCAGATATCTGATTGTAAGCACTCTGCGGGCCTCCTCGTCCTCGCCAGGCACAGCGTCTCAGTTTACTGTGGCGGGACTTCTCAGGACCTCCTCACTTACAGAGTTAAGTGCAGTCTTACAATGGAAGTCGCCGCTGCGAGCCTGAAACTTTCATACGGGTGGGATAACGGCACGAAGCCGATCCTGAACAAGCGGCGCTCCACGGAGATTTGGTTCTACGAGTTAAAGTATAGCTCAGTCTTTCACCCATCTGAATGGTATAACAGCAGCTGGTGGTGCTGGGGGAGGAGTCAGATACCACTTCCCTCCACCCCTCTCTCTCGTGTGGCGCTCAGGGTCTCTTGCCCCACCCACGCAGGACTAGTATTTCCTCAGGACCTGCAGTAATTAAATGACACCCCAATGTCTGTGCTTCCCCCAGCGCAGAGAAGTGAAGTCCAAGCTATACGATAATTTGCAGATATTTCCCTGATATGTGGTCACTGGTCAGACTTGTGTTTTACTAAATACTGAACTGGAAGTCCCTGACTTTAGTGACAACATGTCAGATTTTGACTGCAATGTCTAAATTTTGAGTTGATAGTGATAATAAGAGAGCCAAATATGTGTTCTCCAGCACAGAGAAAACGTCAATTCTCATCACTTTAAGTGAGACGCAAGCACAGCTAACCAAAGCATCGGCATCCAAACCACCACCTTCCATCTTATGCCCACTTTTTATTAATTCAGAGCATTTTGAATCTATTTATTGAACCAATAAAAATAATGTCATTTTCCTCTCATATCAACTGATAATTCATCTTTCTGATAGATACTAGGCCTGTGTT
This sequence comes from Cololabis saira, assembly GCF_033807715.1. NCBI lineage: Eukaryota > Metazoa > Chordata > Actinopteri > Beloniformes > Belonidae > Cololabis > Cololabis saira. The sequence goes on from NC_084597.1 coordinate 41,768,982, forward strand.
GAAAAAATCGATTTCCCAATTCTAAATCGATTCTCATATTAATTCCTAAAAATCGATTCATATGTCTAAAGATCGATTTTTTTTAATTTTTTTAATTTTATTTATTTATGTATTATTTTTTTTTCATCATTACATTACAACTTTTGGTTATTTTTTTGTTTATCTCCAAAAAAGGAATGTTTTGTTGGACATCAGAATAACTGGTGTCATGTTTTTGCCTTTAAATATGTTTAAAGGTATGAAAACATTAAAGTGTTAGGTCATAATTGCATAAATTGTCTATATTTCATTACTTTATATACTGTCTTGGGGTTACATTTGCAAAAAATGCTAAAAACAAAAATGCTCAAAAATTAAAAACCAAAATAGACCGAAAATGGAAAAAATTTAAACAGAATGTGGGGGAAAAAAAGGGTTTTCATCCGTCTCTGTTTCCTCCCTGGATCTGTTTGGTAATTCTGACCCACGATGTTTCTGAAAGCAGTTCTATCAGCATTCTGGGAGCTGATTGGTCCTTACAGCATCATTAGCTGCAATACTTGCTGTTGAATCTCAATATAATACTAGTAGTAATATTTTGCAGAACTACAGTCATATAATTCATGCAACAGCTCAAAAAACAGTTTTAATAACACTAACACAAATCAATATCGGAATCAAATCGAATCAAATCTTGATAATCGATTCTGAATCTTAAGAATCGGAATCGAATCGATTCTTGACATTTGAATCGATCCCCAGCCCTAATAGATACCACGATTGTCAGGTTAGTTCAGTCATATCTTTTTCTTTTTTACCCCCTTCTGGCATATTTTCCAAATGTCTGATATATCTTCAGGTGAAGCCGCCCACTCTCCTGCCTCGGATCACACGCCGTAAGTCGTGGAAGCATCTTGTTCAGGTTTAACACAGTCCTCTCTGGAAGCATCTTGTTTCTGAACGCATGAATGTTGCTATAAAACCTTTTATCCGTGCATTCTCCATCACACACACAGATCATTTCTAGAGTCCTGCACAGGACACCAAGACTATTACAGCCACATCACTCGAGCCATCACTAAAAGCACCACTCCGAGGACACATAATCAAGAGTAGGTGAGCTACGTCATGCTGGACAGCGTCTCCGAGTGTTTAGGCATCCATCAGTCCACACTTAGACAAAGTCCTTGTAAATGAAGAGGGTTTAATACCGTGGTTACTCTTCCTAGAAGCTGGTGCAGAGCTGAGATGGTAAAGACCAACCCACATTTGCTCATAAAGACCATGGACCTGTTCTTTACACGTTGCACCGTCAAGGTGAGCAAATACAATCAAAGAACAGAAAAACTGGAACATCTGGGAATATTAAGGGGGGGGGGGGGGGTTGCAAATGGTCTCCCTATGTTTAACCATTCTTCCCTGATACATTCTGTATTTCAAGCAAAAACTGAAGTTGGCAACGTGGACTGTGTTCACTTCCATGATCCCGTTGTTGGACGCAGCAGGACCGACAGGTGTAGGACCGGGAGGAGAGACAACTACTGAACCGCCCATCCATAAACTAAATGACAGGCTTGTTCCCTGAAACACCACTGCAGGACACGTCTGCCCGCCGGACCGAGCTTCCAAGCAAACGGGGAGGAATGAAAAAGCAAATTAGAGCGGAAATCCTAAACTATTATTGTCCCCGGCCCAACCCAGATAAAGTCAGAGTGGAATGTGTACGGGTATGTTATTAGAAGTACGACAAATTGCCTCAGCCGTCCAGCAAACCCCCAACCCCCTTCCCTGCGCTGTGAAAGGAGACGCCCTGAAATTATGACACCCCCCCCCACCATAAAAGTTTAAGGACAGTGATCTGATGGAAGCACCCTGAGTGAAAACAGCCCTAAGTGCCCCAAAGCAACGTGCTGTGCACCCACTCAAGGAGGTTTATGTGGCTCCCAAACAAAAGTATTTCTCTTTAAAGAGCACCCATGTGCCTGCAGAGCCCTGCTGCTCCTTCACTAGGACACGCAGTGCAGACGCTTAATGGTGCTCACCAAGGCTGCAACACTCCAGGAATGTTCAACGTTGGAAACTTTCAAAAGACATTTAAAGGAACATTCCAGGGTTTAAACAGCTCAGGTCTATTATTAGATGGTGAGGAGTAGAAAACTTTCATTAGGGACCAAAGTGACCTGAATGGCAGCTCTGTGGATGCACAGCTGGAGGCAGAACGACGGGTACGTCTTTACGGCGCGATCGCTGTGTGAAAGTGGCTGCTGTCTGGACGGATGAGGGGGAATTGCTCCCAAAGGACAAACGACTGCAAGGAGGCTGAAAATACAAACACGGCAATATCCATAACGATACAAACATCAGAGGCCGCTAGGGCTGGGCGGTATGGACTAAAAAATGTATCACGATCATTTCTGGCATTTATCCCGATAATGATAAAAATTACAATTTGGAGCCCCAATCACTGCTCTAAAAGATACTAAATGCTACTAAACTACACCAATGGAAATTTATCTATCTTTCTTTCCTTCCTTCCTTCCTTCAAACTCATATCCTTCCTTCCTTCCTTCAAACTCATATCCTTCCTTCCTTCCTTCAAACTCATATCCTTCCTTCCTTCCTTCCTTCCTTCCTTCCTTCCTTCCTTCCTTCCTTCCTTCCTTCCTTCCTTCCTTCCTTCCTTCCTTCCTTCCTTCCTTCCTTCCTTCCTTCCTTCCTTCCTTCCTTCCTTCCTTCCTTCCTTCCTTCCTTCCTTCCTTCCTTCCTTCCTTCCTTCCTTCCTTCCTTCCTTCCTTCCTTCCTTCCTTCCTTCCTTCCTTCCTTCCTTCCTTCCTTCCTTCCTTCCTTCCTTCCTTCCTTCCTTCCTTCCTTCCTTCCTTCCTTCCTTCCTTCCTTCCTTCCTTCCTTCCTTCCTTCCTTCCTTCCTTCCTTCCTTCTTCCTTCCTTCCTTCCTTCCTTCACGGGTTTTATTCCCCACTTCTCCAGCTAACTCTGTGGTGCAATTAACCCCAATCTTCAGATAAAACTAGTTTGTTGAGGAAAAAATATTAACTCTTATTCGTAGCTGCAGAGGAAAAAAAAAATCTCACGAGGAAAACAAAAATATTGCTCACGCCTCGGAGCCTCTTCAGCATAATATAGCAGTCAAAAAAAAAAGAAAAGAGAAGTAAGAGGGATACAAAACATGTACTGTATGTTGTACTATTATACTAATTTATTGAAACACATGGCGAGTCAAACATTTACCAAAGCAGCTGCCAAACACTCCTAAACAAGGTAGTAAGACGTGGGTTCTGCAGAACTGCGGCAGTAAATCCTTTCTAAAGAGTGGCGCTCCGACCAGGAGCTCCATTCTTTAGTAGGGATTTCATATGGATCCAGACCGTTAATAATCATTATTTTCTCCATATACCGCTCCCTGGCTTCCTTGTTTAAGGTATCCCGGTAAATTCCAGTTCCTTTCCAGCAGTTTAACATCTTTTTTTTGCGTTCCGTCTGTTCACTTGGTGAAACAGAAAAGTCTGTCCCGTCTTCATTCGCTATCAAAACAAATGCAGCGACGGGACAGGATCTTTCCGGCAGTACGCGCTAGTGTTCATGGGAAATGTAGTGTTCTTTCTGGTAAAGCACTACTGCTTTTGTCCAAAAGATGGCGCCAAACTCAACAAAAGCTGAAAGTTCCGTTGTGCTGCTTTAAAGTACTTGAATTTACTTTAAGATTATTTTAATTTAAGCTTTTTAAAATTTTTTATTAATTTTAATTTATTTATTGATTTAATTTGCCTGAAGATAATTATTTTGTACTTTTGTCTGTTTGAATGGTTGTGTTAAATTAAAAAAAAATCAGACGTTTTTTCATCAAGTACTTTTTTACTTTTACTCAAGTCATTATTTGGATGACTACTTTTTACTTCTACTTGAGTCATATTATTCTGAAGTAACAGTACTTTTACTTGAGTACAATTTTTGGCTCCTCTACCAGCTCTGGGTTTCATGTCAACCTCCAGTTGTACCGTTTCCCCTACGGTCCTTCCTGGGACCAAAAGGGCTGAGACCACTCCGTCAAGTTTCCTCCATCAGTGCTGGAGGTTAAACCAGTTGTCCTGTGTTACTCTGGTCTAGTTCCTGACTGCATTTCATGTCTTTTTGAGCCGTTTTGTCTTTTATCTATTATGTTTTTATTTATTCTTCCGTAAAACACTTTGGTCAGCTGTGATCGTTTTAAAAGTGCAAAACACATCAAATTGGATTGGAGAAAGAACAGTCAAACATGACCCACTCAGTGCTTTAATCGTTAATAATGGCTATTTCAATTGGAAGCTGCTTTTGTCCCCCAGCAACTGTATTTTCAAAATGTGATATCCATCCATCCATCCATCCATCCATCCATCCATCCATCCATCTATAGTCTTCCAGCAGGTGTACACCCTGGACCAGTTTATGGACATATTTAAGTTTTTTATCCATCAAAAAGGCGTCAACAATTGGCATCAGCCCAGAAACAACAACATCAAAATTGTTAACATACACAGTAATGGGCAGAAACGTTTCACTGGAAGTTCAGCTGAAAACATTTCTAAACCTTCCAAGATAGAAACTTTCCAAGGGAATCAGTGGGAAGTGCAGGTAATATTTCAAACACATGTAAACAAACTTTTAGATTGGTCGAAAGTACAAAAGCATGCAAACTTATACAAATTATAAAAAATTGCATTTTTGACTCCGTGGGTGGAACTTAAGTGGATTCTTTCATTGAACAAAAAAATGGATGAATGTTTTTTTCATTAAATATATTCCTAGTCTTTCTTTTCTTCTGCGTTTATTGTGGTGAACATGTCCCCACATCAGACATGTATGTGACATTGTTCTGTACAATAAAATTAGGAAAAAGCTTCCAGATGTATAATTACAGTCATCCATGAGCAGATGTACAGTTAAATGGATGAGTACTTCTAAATCAGCGTACCAAGTTAAACTTTCACACATACACTTGTAAACCGTCACCTACATTCTTGTATGCTAATGGGAAACCAGCTGGCAGGAGATGCAGCAGGACAATGATTAGATGAGGAGCGTTACAGCCATCTCTTCTCAGTCTGCATGCACGTAACATGATCGCTCTCTGCTGAAGCACCGTTCCAGTTCAGTACTGCCCAGATCCCAGACGTGGTCACGCTCCCGCCAGTTTCATCAAGAGCACATCCGCTGACAGTTTGAGATGATTAGATGAGGCAGAAAGCGCTTCACATCGACGTGCAGCAGTGACGGTGGAGGAGAAAGTTCACAACTGAACGTTACGTTTTAACACGACTAAGGCCCCGTTTACACATAGCCGGGTATTTACAAAAACGGATATTTCCCCCTCTACGTTTTGAAAAATTCCAGCGTTTACACGAGATCGTTTTCAAAATCTCTTTGTTTACACGGATCCGCATGAATACGCTGTTAACGTCGTGCCAGCCAATCAGAATCCTGGAAAAAACATCAACAAATGACACGTGTAACTTCTAGTTAAGGCTGATTTATGGTTCCGCGTTACATCAACGCAGAGCGTAGGGTACGCGGCGACACACACCGTACGGCGCGCATCGCCGCGTACCCTACGCCGTAGGCTCTGCGTCGATTTAACGCAGTACTATAATTCAGGCTTTACTTCCAAGAGGGAACGAGAGTCTTTGGTTTGGAGTGACAGAGAAGTGGAGTTACTTTTAAGTGTGACTTTAGAATATAAAACAGGTAAAATACAAGAAAATATTAACGGTGGCCAAACTAATTGTAAACACAGGTGTCACTCATGACGCTGGTGACGTTTCTGTTGCATAATGTGACGTTCTGAAGCCTAAATCTCAGTTTTCCTCCGTTTAGACGCAAACGTGAAAACAGAGTTTTTGAAAATCTCCACTTTGGCCGGAGTTTTCAGAAATGATCGTTTTTGGTGACTTTGAGCTCCGTTTTCGTGTAAACGAACGGCCAAAACGCATGAAAACGCCTCCGTTTTTGCTCCGTGTAAACGGGGCCTAAGGCAATGTCTTCATGCACGAATGTGGTTCTACCAACTTGAAGTATTGAAAGGAAACATGAAATTTGACTGAGGTCCTAAATGTTTTAGAAGACGCATGGTCCTCCTAGCGTTCTACATTCACTTCTGTTCCCGCCGCATAGAAACAAAACTACACCCTCCGAAGAACGTTCTCATGAATCAAAGTTTCCGGATATGAGCTACCCAGATGTCCAGATTTACTATTTTTGCAATTTTTTTTTTTAAATTTTTGCTTAACTTTCCAAATTTAATTGCAAAGTAAATTTTTGCAAAATAAATTGTCAATTAGATTAAGAGGAAAGTGTGTAAAAATAAGTTAAAATAGCAAAAGAAGGTTTATTTAATTTCTGGCTGGTTATTTCTCATCACCAGCTGCTGCCTTTGGTCATTAATAACAACGCATTCAGTGCTTGCAGGAAAAAATGACATGCATGTTAATTTGCATGCAGAGCAGGAAGGTCAGATTCGATCACTGAAGACACATTTGGGTGCAAGTTTCAGTGCCAGGTGTGAACACGCAGCTAACTGCTGGACGAATGTTAAAACCAGGTCTGAACAGAGTCCAAGGAGCAACGAAGCGTGCAACAAGTGATGCGCTGTGAAAGCTTTAGAGGTCCTCTCCAAACACAAATGTGATGAGCTTTGTTACACAGAATCGTTTACTCTGATCATGCAGATGCAAACATGCACTTAAACCACTTTACAGCCTCTCATAATGACTACATGGAGGCTCTCTCTGAACTGTCAGATGGTATCAGTCGCCTGCAGTGGAATTTCCCCCTTTCTGGCCTGATGCTATCTCCCCACCCCGCATAGCCCCCTACCGAGACAGCTTACAGAGTTTACTCCATCCCGATGACTGAGTTAAAACAACAATAGCCCTCTCATAAAAAACCCCAGCACTTCCCTTCAAACATTTGGCCATTTGGAGCCTCAAAGACACAAAAGTCCTGACGTGGGGGAGTTGAGTCATTTACATTTTATTTGCTCTCTGATAAGTGGGTGCATACCAGTCTGAGCCTGTGGGAAGAAAGAATAAATAAATAAAAAATAAAAAAAAATCAGGGAAAGCTGTGAAAAAAATGTTTGTTTTAACACCAAAACGAACATTTTTACGTGGGCCCTTTAATGATAAGAAACCCGGATTGTAGAGGTTTTTACTGAAGCCAGTGCTGTAGTTGTATTTTTCTATTAAACATGTTACGGAGGCACCGAAAAAGGTACAGCAATATTAAAAGGTGAATCAGCCAGAATAAATGTCGAGTGTCAAAGTTATAAACGTGACTCTCATTTAACTAAACAAAAACACAAGACACTGATTTACCCTTTCACTGCAGCGCAGCTTCGAAAAAATACACCGACAAGACGCAGATGCCAAAGAAACCCCTCGCTGAAATATAAAACCTGGAAAGTTGAGCTGGTGCCATTAACACACACAAAAAAGCCCAAATTGTGTCAAAAAACGAAAATATTTTCATCGTATTATCCCACATTAAACCATTTGGCCGTATTCTTGCTGAAGTGGATCCAGTAAATTGAAACTTGAAATATAGAAATAAACGGAGATTAAAGAGCGTTGATCAGGTTACTGAGATTATCACCCGAGCTTTTGAATTGTGGTCCAGTTTTGTTCCATTTTACCAACGCCAGCGTCAACGTCATGTTATCTCAGTTATTCAATATGCAGTAGTTTGTATTTGTAGGAACCAACAAGAGTTTCTCCTTCTTTTCTTTTTATTATCATTAAGAGAAATGTTTTTTTAAGTCCATTTTCTTTGGTTGAGACCAATTATTTGAGTATTTGAGGTCACCACCCAAACTGTGACATAACACAACTCTGGGACTGTTTTAGGACCTGAAAGTCTTTGATCCAGTGAGCCGGTGGGATCTGCAGGGTTCTGTGACATCACAGACCACTCTGCAGCCATGTCTGCACGCACAACCTCACAAGATGCTGCATTCACTGCCCTCAGCAGTAGGTAGTACAAGCTATCAACACTAGTAAAAAGAAAGATATGATGCAGGAGAAAGGGGTGGAGTAGACCAGCTGGTCTGATACCAGCTGGTATCAGACCAGCTGGTCTGATACTAGCTGGTCCTGGTCTGATACCAGCTGGTCTGATACCAGCTGGTCTGATACCAGCTGGTCCTGGTCTGATACCAGCTGGTCTGATACCAGCTGGTCCCGGTCTGATACCAGCTGGTCCTGGTCTGATACCAGCTGGTCCCGGTCTGATACCAGCTGGTCTGATACCAGCTGGTATCAGACCAGCTGGTCTGATACCAGCTGGTCTGATACCAGCTGGTCCCGGTCTGATACCAGCTGGTCCCGGTCTGATACCAGCTGGTCTGATACCAGCTGGTATCAGACCAGCTGGTATCAGACCAGCTGGTCTGATACCAGCTGGTCCCGGTCTGATACCAGCTGGTCCCGGTCTGATACCAGCTGGTCTGATACCAGCTGGTCCTGGTCTGATACCAGCTGGTCTGATACCAGCTGGTATCAGACCAGCTGGTATCAGACCAGCTGGTCTGATACCAGCTGGTCCCGGTCTGATACCAGCTGGTCCCGGTCTGATACCAGCTGGTCTGAGACCAGCTGGTATCAGACCAGCTGGTCTCAGACCAGCTGGTGTGATACCAGCTGGTCCCGGTCTGATACCAGCTGGTCTGAGACCAGCTGGTATCAGACCAGCTGGTGTGATACCAGCTGGTCCCGGTCTGATACCAGCTGGTCCCGGTCTGATACCAGCTGGTCCCGGTCTGATACCAGCTGGTCCCGGTCTGATACCAGCTGGTCCCGGTCTGATACCAGCTGGTGTTGCTGGCGCCGTTTCCTTTGCCGAGATTTCGACCGAAGCAATGTTATAATCTCCTACATCATCCAATGGTGTCAACGTTCATTTGGACTGCTTGTATTTGCAGATGTATTGTTTCAGGCCCGGACCATGATACTATAGATACCAGCTGGAACACAGATGGAGCAGGAAATCCCCCTCTCCCCAGCAGACACGTACATCTCCAGCTACATGATACCTGAACTCTGGTGGGGGCAGTTAATCATCCCTCACCTGCTCCAACACGGGCCCGCTCAATGCTATACTTAACATTACTTTTTTCAGAAATGCTCTAATATTTGACAATCATTTTAAAATAAGGGTTTAATTTCCAGACTCAGGAAATAAGGATAATAGTAATAAACCAGTGTTAGCTCTAGAGTCTAGACCATCAAAACAATTATTTTATAGAAGTGACTTGTATAAAATGATAAAAGCTCTAATAAGAAAAACTGAAAATACACTTTACCATCACATATTTTCAGGTTAGATAGTGATTTCTTGTCTGCCAAAAGCTGGCGGGTTTCAGGTTGGTACAAGACAGACTACATCGGCCATGACTCGTTGTTGGAGCAACAAAACCCCACAGTTCTGTTAAATACGGGCGTGGATGGGTCTGCCGTGCTTTTGTGAATCTTATGCACCGTTACTGGATTCAACAATATTCCCCGGATCCCGTTCTCCCTCCATGCAAGTTTCCTTCCATCAGAGCCCGAACACTCACTCAGTCAGTTATGTCTTTTAACTTGTGCCGTCATTGTGGAGGTTGAGCCCGTTTTGATAATCTACACAGTTTTCAGTTTAAATGTATAGGGAGTAAAAAGTTGCTGGAAAAATAAATACTCAAGTGAAGTACAGATACCTAAAAACTCGATGCAAGCACAGTAACAAAGTACTTGTACTTCCCACCTCTGGTAATCAAGCTACACCTCCCACGAGGGACACAGGAAACATGGTCTTTTGTCTTCTTTATGGAGCATCAACGTCTTTTGGTGAAAACGTACGCCAACTTGCGGTGGCAGCACAAACCGTGGTTTTTGGGTTCAGAATATAGTGATGTTTATTTTCCTCCATGGTCTTCGATGTGTGTTCAAAACGACCAGGTTTGGCTTCTGACCGTGGACGATTTCATTTCATAGGCTCTCGCTGTGGCTGATGCATGCGTTGAAGCGGGAAGAGTTGAAAAACTTTGGACAAATCAAACTATCTATTTAGCACTTTTCATGAATTAAAATGCAGCACAAAGTGCTTAACAGTTAGGGGTGTAACGATACACTAATCTCACGATACGCGATATTGAGGTCACGATAACGATATTATAGCAGTATTTTTTTAACAACCTTGCATGAGGAACATATGACTGGAAAAACTTGTCTTTTATTTGAAAGACACAAAATACAAAACAATGCTGTGCGTTTTCCCTATTGTTCCAGTTTGTAATGCTTTATAACTGTTTAAGTTTTAAAGAGAAAGCCAGGCCAACCATTTTCCACAAACTGAACTAAAAGTAAATGTCAGGTTTACATTATGCATCTAAGTTTCATACAAGGAAAATATTTAGCCACAAACTGAATAGTTTCTCTCATGTATGACTTTACTTTTTTCTTCTACAGAAATTTAACAACTAAAATTAAATAAATAAATAAAAGTAAATAAACTATGAGTCCCACATGATTGATCTTCTACCAGAGCTCAGAGCTTCACCTGCTCCAGCCTGAGGCCGTAAGGTGAACCCCGGTATCGTTTCATCCTCCCTCCTTTGGGGACGACACAATCTTTACACCATAAAAAACATTGATTCATGCTCACCTTAGAAGTAAAAGTTCGGAGCTCAAAACCCCCCAAGAGTCCTGTGATCGGGACCAAAACGGTACTAGTTTCTTCTGAGCGGAGTCAGATTTTGGTCCGCGGGTCGAGGTCGTCACGTGATCCCGCTGCACCAATAGGATGTTACTAGTAAACAATATATTCATATTCTGATGCTGGGGTCCGGCTGAGGGCCCGACTGGGGGCCAGACCTGGGGTCCAGCTGGGGGCCAGACTGGAGGCCAGACCTGGGGTCCAGCTGGGGGCCAGACCTGGGGGCCAGGCTGGGGGCCCGGCTGATTGACAGAGCACCACAACCCACCCCTGGGTGAGGTGGAGTGAAAACACCAGCGCTGTAGGATGGACGGATGGACGTACGGACGTACGGACCCACCACAACCCTAGGATGAACCTCAAGCTATCACTCACCAATAAACATGTCATAATAATACTAATTAAACATAATAGAAATAGACAAATGTAAATAAACAAGATACGGGCAATAAACAAGAGTGAAATGTGTTCATGACGGGACTTGTTTTGTCGGGGCCCTGGGCGGGAGGGGGACAGAGGAGCTGCTTCTCCTGGGTTTGATGTTCTCTTAAATATCATCCACATGACATCATCCACAAATCCCTAACCCTATCTTTAAAAGTAACCGCCAACTTTTATTATACCACACTTTATTTCATTTCCTCCTTTGCATGCAACGTTTTCAATTTATAAAAATGAATAAATGAGAGACAAAAAACTAAACATGTGTCTAAACTTACAGTCACAAATTTACAGGTCAGATCTGACCGATATAAAAAGTCCACCTTTTTATTCCCGACCCGATATGCCCTGAAAACCATCTTGCCAAACTTCCGAAAAGATCGGCGCCTGAGAAAACTTCCCAGATAAGACCTGACAAAAGCATTTCAGCATGTAAGTCCTGGAGGCAAACTTGTCCTCACAGCTGCTTCCACTCATGAAGCACAAACACCACACGCCTCCGTGAGCTGCAATCTGGGGAAAAGTGGAGAACCGGCCCCGACAACATGTTTGCCCGAGGTGGGATTCAAATCCAGGATCACCTGCACTCGGCTGCAGAGCCTCACATGTGCAAGGACGCCTTTAACTATCGGTGGGAAACTACAGAGTTCTGCTCTCGCAAGCTTTTTGTCTGAATGGCTGAGACTTTTGTGTTTTTTACCAAGAATTCTGGGAAATGTGCTGACTGGAAACGTCTGAGGTTTTTCCTCCTTGTCCTGTTCAATTAACCCAATGGGCAGGTGATCTAGTCGACACAGGGATCATCTCAGGGATCATCTGGATAAACACACATGAAAATGAGCCAAAGCTGCATCTCCCAAACCACCAGCAGCATCATTAGTCACTCAGGTGGGTCAGACTCCAAACCAGTTATGCCACAAAGAAAATCACCCACTGAATACGAGAAGGTTTTACATAGAAGGGTGTAAAACCCCCAGGTCCTCCCCGGGCTTTAGGATGAGCACCGACACACGACTTCTTCCCTCCGTCATCACGTACTGGACAGAAACTACGTACGGTCTCACTACCTCCGCGAGTCTCTACTCAGGTGAGAGCATCTCGTAAACGCAGCGGCTTGCTGCTCTGGCTAATTCAGGTGTGCTAACAGAACGCCAAAAGGGAGAGACACAAGCACTGGTCTTAGAGAAGATAAATCTGGGACAGGTCATAAAAACCACCTCCCAACAATTTGGAGTCCATAATTACGAAGTGGGAAAGAATGTCGTCTGGACGTCCCAGCAGATTCACCTCAAGGTCACATCGTGTAATTCTCAGGGAAACCGTAAAAGTGACAACCTCTACAACAGTCCGCAACAGGTCTCGGCATGTTGCACGTTAAAGTTCACAACGGTACAATTAGAGCAAGCGCGGATTGTTTGGAGGAGTTGCCAGGCAACAGGTCAGCTATGAAAGGCTCAGGTTTACCAAGCGCCTTCTGAACAAACCGCAAGACTTATAACAACGTCCGTTAACGGACAAAGAACGGATGGTTCGCCAGCTTGTGGCACCACGTTTAGCAGCCGAACGGAGCTAATGGTTTTCTGTACGACATCAACAGTCTTTGTCGCGGCTGTGGAGGAATTTTGGTCGTCCTTTACAGCGTTGCTTCAGTTCTTTGGATATTGGTCGAGTTTGTACTTCTTCTCTTCTACTAATCGAAAACAGAACTTTGACTCGCTCGGGCAAAAAGAAATGCCGTACCACCAGCCGTGTGTTCAGCAGGATGGAGGTGAAACCCTGATGCCGTACAGAAGAAGCACAGAACCACCTGAACCTCTCGAGGAACCTCGGGACTTCCAGTGCCTGCAGCAGGACGTTGTATATCTTCTGGGAGTCTGTGGTGGAGGGTGCTGTTTTATCTGCAGTCATCTGCGGGGTCTGCTACATCAAAGCCGGAGGCTCAAAGGCTGTTTTCAGTCTGAGACCCCATAATACTCCGCTCCGAAAGGTCGCCAATGTGCCGCCCTTATGCTGCACATTCACAGCTCTGAGCGAGCCTGAGAAACATATGCAAACATCTGCATGGGACGGTCTCCTTAGAAACTAGATAAATCTGTGTTTGGCTCTGACTTTTGTTCGTAGACTAATTTTGTTAAAACACTGGAGGTTTCAACAGATTCTCCAAGAGGTCCAATAATGATGCCAATTATTGCAAAATGACCTCCAACGGCATGAGTCAGTTCATTTAGATGAAGTTTAAATGGACCTAAATATATGAAACGGTTAGCTGGTCCGACAAAGGGAAGTTACTACTACTACTGTCATTTAGCAGACGCTTTTATCCAAAGCAACTTACATCTGAGAGAAAAAACACACCATTTCGCCCAGCAATTAGGGTTAAGGGCCCAAGGTGGTTCATCTTGGTTGCCATTCCGGGACACCTGGGATCCTGGGTCCTCCAGAGCCAAGTCCTCCTCTGTAGCCACTAGACTACCATCCCTCAAGCTCAGTCCAATCATCACTTTCTTCCTTAACGTCATGCACACACTATCCATCTTCTCTTTACACCTTAAGAGACTGGTAAAGGAACGTAGATATAGTGATGTAGATCAAACTAAATGGGAATAATCGTAATTCAGGCAGCAACGCGAGCAGTTTTATTGAATATAGACTTTGTTTGCATAACAGCTGATAACAACAAAGCCAGCAGCTCCGAGAGGTCGTCACCAGCCAGACGGGTCTGCGTTACCTCTCAGCGATGGCCGTGTGATGCAGGCTTCACCAATCAGGGGAGAAATATATATATATATATATATATATATATATATATATATATATATATATATATATATATATATATATATATATAGGGCTGGGCGATATGGACCAAAACTCATATCTCGATATTTTCTAGCTGAATGGCGATACTCGATATATATCAATATTTTTTTCTGTGCCATAATTGGGGTTTCCCCCAAAGCATTATAGCATAACATCTCTGTTAGCATCTCTGTTAGCTTCATTTTTTTCTGATCAAACCCTTAAAAAAACAGTCAGTTTTAATACAAAGCCTCGTGCCAAATGTCACACAGGTTCCTTTATTAACAGAGGTCTGCACAATATCAAAATGTATAAAACAAATGAAATAAAAATAAACTGCCTGCATATATAGAATAAAAATGCTTCTTGAATAAAATAAAACAAATATCCCTTTCCTGCATAACAATTACATTAAAATACACTGTGCAATTAATACAATGTAGACAGTAACAGGCAGACTTTTCCACTGAGGTTGACAGTTGTGCAAATAACAAAACATTTGTGCAAATCTCAAATAAAACATTCAAGTCCATTTGTCACAAAATAAGCTATATCAAAATCATTAAAAAAAAAAAAAAATTAATCGATATAAACGATATTGTTTCGTACCATATCGCGTTTGAAAATATATCGATATATATTAAAATCTCGATATATCGCCCAGCCTATATATGTGTGTGTGTGTGTGTGTGTGTGTGTGCGCGTGCGTGTGTGTGTGTGTGTGTGTGTGTGTGCACGTGCGTGTGTGTGTGTGTGTGCACGTGCGTGTGTGTGCGTGTGCGTGTGTGTGCGCGTGTGTGTGTGTGTGTGTGCGCGCGCGTGCGTGCGTGCGTGCGTGTGCACGTGCGTGTGTGTGCGTGTGCGTGTGCCCCTGAAGAGTAAAGCCTGAGCCGAGCTGGCACAGCTACATCACCGTTTCCAAATGTTTACGGCTTCATCCCTGCACATTAGACCACAATAACACAAACAGAACCGGGCTCTGGAGCAGAACAACAACTTTCCATGACTGGAGCAGCGTGTACAAGACAACCAACGGAACTAGGAAAGTTTAAATGAAATCCGTAGTAATGCAGACGCAGCAAGTCTCTGGAAGGGTTGTTGATCCAACGGTGATGCTGATTTGTTAGAAATGAAAACAAGACTCTGAATGATCCCTGCTGTTAGCGCTGAAAACATTTACTCTTGAGAAATGTCTGTTTACTGTCCCCCACAACATGGAGATGGAATATTCACCCACCAATGGACGTAAATTAGAGCTCTGGATGTTTATCCTGCCCTCATGCTCATTGTTTCCTTCATCTAAACAGAGAGAGGAGCAGGGACGTGCAGCTGGAAGGTTCCAGCAGCAGATTATTATCCAGCACAAGCACACAGCGACTTCAGCTATGATTAAAAAAGCATCTGCTGCAGGAGGAGGGACGGGCTGTTAACATATTTCCACAGACCATGGCAGGCTTTAAAGACCAATAACTACTAACGGAGCACTCTCAGTCCGCTTTACACTTCCACGAGCGTAAACACATGAGCTTCAACAGATTTATCAAGTCAGGCTCCACGCCGCGCACGTGATGTCCGTCCTCCTCCGTGTCTACACCTTATCAGCTGAAGTCTGCTGGTTCCCTCATGCAGGCTGGGTTCAGCAGGACCACGGAAAAGGTGAATTCTGCTCAGTGACGTGACGAAAGCTTCTGCAGAGCAACGCGGATTTCTGCATGTAAAACTGCCAGCAGCATGAGAACAGCCTGATGTAATCTTCATTGCACATTCATTGCACATTATGTTTTCTTGGCGTTTCCTACGACGACTGTCTCAAAGGCGCCACCCGAAAGCATACGCATCATCCTCGCGACCCGTCGCAGGTATGTTGTGGTGCATTTTGCGCGCGACTGAGCTTAGCCTGAACGTAGCCAGTTCTCATCTCCGCTGGAATTGTGCAAAACCATAATATCTCAAATAAAAGCCTACGATGCAAACACAGAATAGGAAAAGAAGAACCTCAGATGTTGCTAAACCTTTTATACACTTTCATGAGGTGGTTTTCCCGTCGTGTCGATAGTCCAGTTTAGTACTTTGGGAAACACGGTTTCTTTTGCATTTCCACGTCTCTGGCAGTGCTGGTTGTGACGTAGCCGGTCAAGCCAAAGCCATCACACTAGGGCTGGCGATATGGACCAAAAGTCATATCTCGATATTTTCTAGCTGAATGGCGATACTCAATATACAGTATATCGATATTTTTTCTGTGCCATAATTGGGATTTCCCCCAAAGCATTATAGCATAACATCTCTGTTAGCTTCATTTTTTTCTGAGGCAAACCCTTAAAAAAACAGTCAGTTTTGATACAAAGCCTCATGCCAAATGTCACACAGGTTCCTTTATTAACAGAGGTCTGCACAATATCAACATGTATAAAACAAATGAAATCAAAATAAACTGCCTGCCTGCATGTATAGAATAAAAATGCTTCTTGAATAAAATAAATATCCCTTTCCTGCATAACAATTAAATTAAAATACACTGTGCAATTAATACAATGTAGACAGTAACAGGCAGACTTTTCCACTGAGGTTGACAGTT
Organism: Cololabis saira; assembly: GCF_033807715.1. NCBI lineage: Eukaryota > Metazoa > Chordata > Actinopteri > Beloniformes > Belonidae > Cololabis > Cololabis saira. The sequence continues at coordinate 41,785,516 of NC_084597.1, forward strand.
GTGCAAATAAAAAAACATTTGTGCAAATCTCAAATAAAACATTCAAGTCAATTTGTCACAAAATAAGCTATATCAAAATAGTAAAAAAAAACAAAAAAAAAAACTTTTTTTCAAATCGATATAAACGATATTGTCCATATCGCGTTTGAAAATATATCGATATACATTAAAATCTCAATATATCGCCCAGCCCTACATCACACCATAGTTAATACGCTGTAAAGGTGTTATAAGGTTGTAATGGTGTTATACCACTACTTCATCATTATGCATTACTGCGTTACATAAGAGCTTTAACTCTGAACAGTCGTCTGCTCAATAATTTGTCCAAAACTATAAAATGTTTTCATTCATCTTCTTCAAAGTCGAGATTTCCTTTTTTTAGAAGTACGAGGTACGGAGAGTAAGTAGGAGAAATGTGCTCGTTAAAAAACAAGTCGATTTGTGAAAAAAAAACCCTTCAAAAGGAAATGGGAATCCATCGACCAACTATTGAAACCAGAAACACTGAGTCTTGGCTGCTGAAACAGGAAAAGTGAAAGCGTGAAAGCGGCCAGCAGTGGGGCCGGCCGCTGACACTTCGGGCGCTTTTCCATCTGTCGGGGTCCAGGGCAGTTTTACGACGCACGCCTCTATCAATACATAGACTACCGGGTGGGAAACGGTGTGGGCTCTGTGCTGACTCAGCATCCTCAGGGAGGGAGGACGTCCGCCAGCCCTCTCCACGTCCCGAGTCTTTTCCCTTCATCGCCACCACCACAGGAGAAGAGACTGCTGCCCTCTCCGCCTTCCCAATACAAACCCACTACTTTGAAAACACTAGAACTTAAACCCATGGAAGGTTTCAGAAACACCTGAACACCTCGGGAAGCATAATGCGCACGTTCAGCTCTTCCATGGTGGATACTCTGACTTCTCAGTGGGAAAAGAAACTATCTAATTACTGAAGGATAATGTTAGCATCCCAGTAAAGCAGGCCAATAAACCAGCGTGCACGACAGCAACACAGGAAACCTGCGTACCACAAGAATTTATTTGTAAAGGGATAAGAAAATTAATGAGGAAATAGACTGTGTGGCCAATTTATTATTAGGTACACCTGTTCAGCTGGTTGCTGATTCAAATATTTAATCTGCCAATCACACGGCGGCAGCTCATCCAGGCACGTGGTCAAGATGAGCAACTGGCCATCAAACCTAGCATCAGAAGTAGGCCTGTGTTGAAAAAAATCGATTTCCCATTTCTAAATCGATTCTCATATTAATTCCTAAAAATCGATTCATATGTCTAAAGATCGATTTTTTATTTTTTTATTATTTATGTATTCTTTTTTTTTCATCATTACATTACAACTTTTGGTTATTTTTTTGTTTATCACCAAAAAAGGAATGTTTTGTTGGACACCAGAATAACTGGTGCCATGTTTTTGCCTTTAAATATGTTTAAAGGTGTGAAAACATTAAAGTGTTAGGTTATAATTGCATAAATTGTCTATATTTCATTACTTTATGGGGTTACATTTGCAAAAAATGCTAAAAACCAAATGCTCAAAAATTAAAAACCAAAATAGACCGAAAATGGAACAAATAAAAACGGAATGTGGGAAAAAATAAAACCGATTTCCTCCGTCTCTGTTTCCTCCCTGGATCTGTTTGGTAATGCTGACCCACGATGTTTCTGAAAGCAGTTCTATAAGCATTCTGGGAGCTGATTGGTCCTTACAGCATCATTAGCTGCAATACTTGCTGTTGAATCTCTATATAATACTAGCAGTAATATTTTGCAGAACTACAGTCATATAATTCATGCAACAGCTCAAAAAACTGTTTTAATAACACTAACCCAAATCAATATCGGAATTGAATCGAATCGGATCGAATCAAATCTTGATAATCGATTCTGAATCTTAAGAATTGGAATCAAATCGATTCTTGATATTTGAATCGATCCCAAGCCCTAATCAGAAGAAAGATTTAAAATGACAATGTGGCCTGAAACCCTGCTGGGTTGCTGGTCCAACCGTTTCCGAATCCGCTGAGCTGCTGGGATTTTTACCTGAATCATCTTTAGAAATAAAGAGAAATACTCAGACAGCATCAGGCGAAAAGCACTTTTTGTTGCCAGAGGTTAGAGCAGACTGGTTTGACAGGATGGACAGGCAACAGTGACTGGGATAAACACTGGTAACAGCCCAGGTATGCAGAAGACCATCTCTGAATGCGCCATGTGTGGAAACTTGAATCAGGTTGGCTCCAGCCACTGAGAAACAGCTAAAAACAGAAAACCCAGCGAAGAACAGAAAACAGAGGCTCACCAAAACCGGACAACAGAAGACCAGAAAAACATCTGCCGTGATGAGTCTGGATTTCTCCTGCTACACTCACGTGGCAGAGCCAGAAGCCGGTGGAAGCAACGTGAGAAGATGGAGCCACGCTGCCGTGCATCGGCGGTTCAGGCTGCTGCTGCTGCTGCTGCTGCTGCTGCTGCTGCTGCTGCTGCTGCTGCTGGTGGGATGATGCTGATGTCTGTTGGCACACATTAAGCCCACTTGCAGCTTTTAACACCACAGCATCCCCATCTTCTGATGGCTAGTTCCAACAGGACGGTGCTACGTGTCTCTCCTGCGAAGCTGCATGGGAATTTATTGTTTTTACCACGAGATGACAAATTCTTACCGTGGGGAATTCTTTTGAAAGTTTATCGTGAACGGTAAAATATCGCCCATTCCTAGTGACAAGTGCACATTCTTACTTTTGTGTCAGGAGCTGATTTTGTGGTTTATGCTTGTGATTCTGGTTTAGTACATCAATCTCTAGTTAGTGTAACTAGTGTGTTAGGGCCAGTAGTCATAGCTGCAGCTGCAGGACCAGACTAGATCAGACCTTCATCCTAGATATGCTGCTACAGAGCTACGCTGCAGGGGGCACCAACATGATCCACTGACCTGCAGCCCCCCCATGACCACCTCTATTTATATAGTGCTCTCTGTAGTCCACCAACTAACTACGACTACGTTTACATGCATTCAAAACTTGGGTTATTGCTAATATTCCGGTTACTGAAACATTTGGAATATTCTGTTTACATGGTAATTAATCATTTGGGATATCTGGATCAAACCAGCGACGCACGGAGAACATCATGACACAATTCCCGTTCCTTCCTGTATCCAAATTCGAAACAAATTCTGCTTCGTGCAACTTTTCTCTCACCTTTTAAATCTGACTATCCCGGTACTTTCTACCGTCTACAAATGCAGAAATGTTCATATCCTTCATTACATTTATGAAGTGATTAGTCTCCTCCTGGTCTTGTGTTTCTCCGTGTTTAGAAGAACTTCCTGGACTCAAAAGACCAGGATTCCTTGTGAACAGAGCATGTGCAGAAAACAAATTCATGTTCCGTTTGATGGGGATATTCCGTTTGGCGTTTACATGACCCAATATTCAGGTTTTAAAAGGAGTAACCCAGGGCTCATATTGGGGTTTTTAAAAACCCCAATATGAGCAAATTCCGGTTATTCAAAGGGGTTATTGGTGTTTACATGGCTGTGCAAAACCGGGTTGTTGCTAATATTCTGGTTTTAAAAGGCTTATTGACTGCATGGAAACACAGTCGATGTATCAGGCACATGTACATAGAACTCTTAGTTGTTTAATAATTGCTCCGGGGTCACGTTCTGGGTCTCTGGAAAGCGCTGAGACATCTTGCGTTTTAATAGAAAAATGAAAATTGAAAAATGAAAATTGAAGGGAAGTGTGCTTTTAAACCAGCCCCCTGACGCATCAGGACCTCTGACCAAAGTAGAAGCACCTTGGAATATCAAAGGATATGACAGCAACTAATCCAAACCCTGCTTTTTCCTCTTCCTATACAGATGTTTTGTCTGCGTGGCACTGCCGGTGTTGCATCAGAAATGAGAAATGGTTGCAGACTCCAGAATGAGTCAACATTCGGATGACCATGTGACCACCCTCACTGTCAGGAAAGTAAAATCCAGGATCCGACAGGAACCGCGCAGAGCTGCAGCACACACGTACCATCCCACAAGAGCAGATGCTGGAACACGTGAACAGAATAATTAGGAACAGACTCGACAGCGCTGCCTGTGGCTCCGAGTTTCAGCGTAATCCAAACAGATGATGGCCAGGCTCCTGCTGGAGTCCGGGGAGACGCGAGGCCTCCAGCTTCTCCTCCGTGGAACACAGACGTTTCTGTTTCCACCAGCAGAACGCTCGTGATTCATGCGTGTTGCAACAAAATGTCAAACGGAGACACAAAAGGCCTCTAACAGGCGTCTGGGCTGGCCTCTGACCTCCGGGGGGGGGGCTGTCTCGCTCTTAATTATACAGTTTATGTTGGAGAGCTGTCGAGACGATCCCAGGTACCCCTGAAACCAAACAGCAGATAAGAATCGTCCAGCGGCGTGATGGGAGGCACGTTTCCCACCACCTCTGCTACGATGCAGACGAATAAACGTGCTTTCATTTGTGAAAGTCTCAACGGGGCAAGAGCGTGAAATCCAACCCGAGCACTAATCACTAATTAACTCCTGATTTAAAGGTTCCTCTGAGTTCTTGCTCAGCTTCTCTGCACAAACACGAGAACAGACACTCTTTCTACTTGTGCCTGACACATCGTCTGTTTTTCTGATTAGATGACAAACTTTTAAGCTTTTTACGACTCCCACTCGGGGGGCCCCCCTCCGGCGGGCCACATCTTTGAGAAGGCAGACGCGTCCACAAATACAAGGCCCCGGCTCAAGCCCTGCTCGTCCGCCTCACAGACCACCTCTGTGCACATCAGCGCAGTGGGGTTTCACTTTAAAAATGCAGTTTTAAGACAAAACTCACTGAGAGTGGGTAGGGCTGGGCGATATATCGAGATTTTAATATACATCAATATATTTTCAAACGCGATATGGTACGAGACAATATTGTTTATATCGATTTTAAAAAAAAATTATGATTTTGATATAGCTTATTTTGTGACGAATGGACTTGAATGTTTTATTTGAGATTTGCATAAATGTTTTGTTATTTGCACAACTGTCAACCTCAGTGGAAAAGTCTGCCTGTTACTGTCTACATTGTATTAATTGCACAGTGTATTTTAGGAAAGGGATATTTGTTTTATTTTATTCAAGAAGCATTTTTATTCTATATATGCAGGCAGTTTATTTTTATTTCATTTGTTTTATACATTTTGATATTGTGCAGACCTCTGTTAATAAAGGAACCTGTGTGACATTTGGCACGAGGCTTTGTATTAAAACTGACTGTTTTTTTAAGGGTTTGCCTCAGAAAAAAATGAAGCTAACAGAGATGTTATGCTATAATGCTTTGGGGGAAACCCCAATTATGGCACAGAAAAAAATATCGATATATATCGAGTATCGCCATTCAACTAGAAAATATTGAGATATGACTTTTGGTCCATATCGCCCAACCTTAAGAGTGGGCACTCAAGTGAAAACAGCTTTGAAATATTCTTTGTTGCAGGTTTTCCTGCAGTGTCTTTCCTTGTGCATATATATGTGCATGTATTTAGGCAGTTGCAGTTTACCCACTACACGTTAGCTGCCTAACAGCTGAAATAAAAAGGACAGCAGCGTGTTTACGCCATGGTGTCGGCCATGCGTTACACCAGTGCCTGGTGAGTCAGAGGAAGATGCACGAACCAGGTTAAGACCTGGCATTAAAGTGCATCCTGGTAATCAGATTACAAGGTCTGAGCACGTTCCAGGATGGAGCCACATCCAATTACCCAGGATGCATTTGGTCTCTGAGACTTGCATCCACACATCTAACAGGGTTCAAAGACAGCCTAACCGATTAACATAATCAGATTTTGCATGTAAATGACCACAATGAATGTTAGGCCACGTTTACACGTAGCCGGGTATTTACAAAAACGGATATTTCCCCCTCTATGTTTTCAAAAAAATCCTCGTTTACACGAAGCGGCATGAAAACGCTGTTAAGGAGCTATGAGCAGCCAAACCTGCAGGGGGCAGTACGGAGCGCGTCGCCGCGTACCCTACGCCGTAGGCTCTGCGTTGGTGTAACGCGGAACCATAAATCAGCCTTGACTGCCAGTTACTTCCAAGACTGTACGTACTCAATAGTATGTACTATCCATACTCATTCTGGAGAAATGTAATAGTGTGGATTGATGGACACTAGCTGAGCAGAAACTTCCCATAATGCAATGCAGCGGCGTTTGGTTGCCAAGTGATACGTATGTCATAAGTATAATATTATTATATAATATTAATATTATTATATTCGTATTTAATAATATTATTTAAAGTCATCTTGTTTCGGCCAGAATAAACAGGAAAGAGCGGAGCTACTGCTGCTGTGACGGGTTACCATGGTAACACCCCCCCCCCCCCCCCCCCCCCCAACGGCAGGAAGTGCCGTGTGAGCTCTTAATTGTACGTCCGAATTAATGCATACTACTGATATTTACTCAAAAGTGTGCCGAACTTAAGTATACTTTTTAGTATATACTGTTTAATATGGCATTTCGGACGCACCGCTAGACTCTCAAATAATCAATGACACAAAAAGAATTTACCCCTGAAACTGGGCCGTAGCTTAAAAGATACACATAACATACAGAGCACTGCAGAAAGTAAAGTCTTAGTCTTATGAGTAAGTGCAGTGGGGTGAGAGATTTGCACAGGTCCTGACAGACATCCCACTGTTCCCCGGCTGCAGCCAGCAGCACCTGCATCACCTGTCCACATACGGCCACAGGCAGCAGCTTGCTGGCACAATCTTCAAACAAATCTCTCTGCAGTCTCCAGAAAACAGATGACGCCTGATGACATTTGGTTCACTTGGACACTATATAGAGTGAATGCATGAAAGACAAAGTAAAGGATTTATTATTGAAAAAAAAATTATAATAAAAAAAAACAGTTGGCTCATCAGTAAGATCTGTTAAAGTTTGTTGGGTATCAGTTCAAAAGGGACCAGAACTTGGACATCTGAACCGTTCAGCTCCATAGAAAAACACCAGAAGATCCTGAACTCTCTTCTATGGCATTTATATTCCAAAAAATGTTTGATGTACCACTTGTAAGCTTTGATTTCTGAATCCAGATAAAACAGAACTTTATCTTTGCTTTTCATTACAAAACCAACTGGATGTCCAAAATATCAACAAGTATGTGTACATTTGTTTTAATTAAATCAAAGCAAAAACAACTTTAACTCTGCTAACGATACGTATTCCACTGCAATCGTTGTGTATCAACACAGATTTTGCCTCGGATAAGTTGGCGAGCTAGCAGTAACGTTGAGTCATTCACCACAAGTGTTGTCAGTTTACTTTTTAGCCACCAAGATCTTTAAATCTAGTGTAAGGTAGGTAGTTTAAGTCCTGTTTTAATGGTCCTTGATGAAAGGCGGTCGTTTTGGACTCAAAATTAATCAGAAACCTCTTGGAATCAGGTTTCCAGTTTCCAGTTACTAAGGTGGGCGGGGCTTACTGAGAAATCAACTGCAAATATGAATTACAGCTGCAAGCAGCGATGAACGGGCCCTCGCACCCTTGTGCACGTTCAGGCTGCAGTGGAAGCTTGTATGACTTGCATGTAGATTCTTCAGGCCTGGACATTTAGCGGATGAAACCACCCATGACTCTATACCAAACCATTCAAACGTTATGGCAGAAAATATCAGATATCGACCAATCAGAAGAAGGGGCAGGGCTAATTCATGCCAATGAAGGTCAAGTACTCAAAACTAAGTCCGATGACACCACCCACGAGTCTTTATGTCAAACCATTCAAAAGTTATGGCAGAAAGTAGGAACTATCAAATATGGACCAATCAGATGAAGGGGGGATGCGCTTTTTGGCGTCTAGCGTCGCCACGGTAACGCTTTTGACTGAGAAAAGTGATGCGCATCGTCGCAGGATCGAGACACACATTTTGATGTATAACACACCTGAGTGCACGTTACGGTTGGGGCGAAGAAACGGCCGAAGAAATGGCATAAATTGCTGCAAAATTACACGATTAATTCAAAATGGCCGACTTCCTGTTTGGTTTGGGCCATGGCGCCAAGAGACTTTTCTTTAAGTTGCGACATGATACAGGTGTGTACCAATTTCCGTGCATGTATGTCCAACCGTATTGTGGGGCTTGAGGCACAAAGTTTTCTAGGGGGCGCTGTTGAGCCATTTTACCACACCCATTAATGCAAACCATGAAATATCAAAATTTTTGCCAGGCCTGGCTTGGTGCAAAATTTGGTGACTTTTGGGGCACGTTTAGGGGGAAAAAAGGCACTCATTTCATCAGAAAAATAAAAACGAGGAAAAAAAAATAAAAATTCCTACAGATCCAATAGGGCCTTCGCACTGTGAGTGCTCGGGCCCTAATTATGCTGAAGTTGTTTCCTAGCAACTAAAAACTCTTACAAAAAGGACATAACAGTTTAGTTGGCTTCTGTCAAACCGACCCTGCAAAACCCTGGTTAATCCAAAGACGGCCGACTGGCAGGACCTCACTGATCTCACCTCACTTAGCACCAGCTAGCTCCTCTGACTTAGCTCATTTTAATTTGCTTTGTGAGGCATCTAATCACAGCACACCATTAAAGTCTGCCCCCAACCGATGACTGAATCCCACCTTAGTCATTCTGATATGCTGTTGTGGTTTCACAGAAGAGGAAATGAGTAACACCTAAAAAAATGGCATCTTCCTACAAAAGCACCACACTCCCTCCAGTTTTTACTGAGACACCTGGATGCAGCTCAATCACCACACAGTCGGAGCCGCCGCTTCAAAGTGGAGGAGAGCGTCCCGTGACGTCCCATTCATCCTCCAGCACAGATGAAAAGCTAATTTCTGCAGCTGCAAAGGTTACTGCAGGTCACAGCTGAAGCAGGGAAGTGTCAGATGCTTCTGGACCAAGAACCACCCCCACCCTACTCCGTCTGACATGTTGAACATATCCGTGTTAAATAAGAAGAAAAAAAATAGTCTGAATCAGAATCAGCTTTATTGGCCAAGTTTGAACATTGCCCGTCAAGGAATTTTGACTCTGGTTATTTTGCTCACTGTACCCAGATTTAAAAGTAGCAACAGTAAATAACAAATGTACAGTAAATAAACAATGTGGCACTTATTAACATATATACATTACAATTCAAAAAGTGAAAGGTGCAGCAGTACTGGGGTAGACATGGTCATGGTAGCTCTTAATAACAAATATACAATTTGTCTGCTCTGTAACTGGTTGTAAAAAATAAATGTTACCAAAAACTACAATCTCTCAAATGTGGGAACAAACATATCCAGGCTGGTGCACCGCTGCTGTAAATCATTATTTATGTACAACACATGCGGAGAAAACTCATCTGAAGCAGACACGCTACTGACTTACTCCAGAAGTCAAGGCGTAACCTGGTCCGGGCCTGTTTGTAACATTAATGACCTCAGTGATCCAGCAGGTTTAAAGACTAACCTTGGTGGAAATTCTGCATTTGGACTCAACAGATCTCTCGAACCGACTTCAGCGTGAGATTGCTTCCCGGTACTGTGCCCATTTTTAGCAAATTCCTTTAAGTTCCTACAGGTGAGTGGGGGCCATCCCAGAATTGAAAAGACCCTCCAACAACATGACTGAGCAACACTCAAGACCACAAACACAATTAAACACCATCCACACAAATTATGGTTCTCTAAACAGCAGAACAAACAGGAACAGTGCTTGGACTTTAGAGAACCAACATGTGGAGCAGGAATTATGACATCATTGATCCACCAGCGGCCGGTTGACTGTTATGTCACTTCAGCTTTCCCATCAGCAGTGTAAACACAAGGAGGGTAAAAGACGACGGCTGCCTCTGCTTCAGGGAACCAGGACCGCCTCTGAATCAACACGTTTGCATACACTAACAGAAAGTCAAATTGTTTCCTTAATCTGACGATATTTAATTTTTTACAGCCATGTTTACACTTTAGCCGGGCTGTAGTCGAACCGAATTGAAGCTCTTGAGATCGAGCTATTAGTGCCAGATAATCCGTCGTAATCCGAGTTATTCCAGCATGTATAGGCAACCCACGCTTAGCCGAGCGTCTGACTGCCCCGGGACTCCCCCCTCCAGAAGTGACGACACCGCAAAAGCCAGAATGTCAACGGAGTAGGAGAAGATGAAGAACAACAACTAACCAGAACAATGCCAAAGCGAAAGTGCGTGTGGCGCCACCTAGCATCGTAGAGTGGAATGTTCTTAACACAATAATTGATTGTCTTCTCGTACAAGTGTATTTGGATTTCTCTGAACCCCCAGTTCAATCCTTAGCTAGATTGTTGCCAATAGATTGATTTAGATGTGCATGTAACTGCACTGAGTGTTCCCTTTGTGAACCGGGATGAAGCCACTTGTTCTCTTTGAACAACCAAACATGAATGATAAACTGTCTGCACTTGTACAGCATCTTTTTAACATTGGGGTCTGGCGATTTACCCTGAACAGCTTCAAATATTAACACACACACTTTACACCGCTAAGCTAATATCTAATCAACACAATCACGATGAACGATGTGCACATCCGTTTTGACTGAAAAGCATGACAGAGAAGGTTCAGACAGTCACAACTCTCCACTCTCTCTCCCAAACAAGCATGGCTTTTTTTAAACCTCGTGTCTCTGGTCTCGCGGACTTCTGCCACATTCCACATCCCAGAAACCTCCGTGTATTCATTCACAACATGGAAACTGTTAACACGGCAGCCATGCCACCCTTGCAAAGCCCTCCTCATTAAAGGGCTGTCGCTTGCTCTTCATACCGGCTGCACATGATTCACAGACACCAACACCCCCCCCCAAAAAAAACCCACCTCGCTGCAAGAAAAAACACCAAAAAACCTCGGTCATCTGGTTACTAAAGCTGAGTCTGGCTCAGCTTAACATGATGTCATCCAGAAATCTTCCAATTACCCAGCTGATTACATTCATGCACTCGTTCTGAGGGATTTCTTCTTGCAACTGTTGTGATGCCACATAAAATGCTTGTTGTAAAACCCTGCGTAGCTGCAGCGTCCTGTCTGAAGAAGGCTTTGCTGCATTCTTGTCACACATGGAGCCAACAGGCTTCAGTTAAACGTGATCACAGAAATAATTACAGGACACTTTTCTCTTTCTCCTCAGATCCCAGCATGGTGAGCCATATCGCTGTCAGAACTCATGTGTTTCCACTTCGTTCAAAGCTGCTGCTCATTGTTCAAGCAGGGCTCTGAGATCATTTAACTTTATTATCGGGTTAAGCGCCGACTCCTCGAATACCATGTTGCATTTGTTAGCATCGCCCAAATATATCAGATTTTTCAGAGGCAGAGATCAGCAGCGAGTGAGCTTTTTTTTAAAACTGGACCAGGCCCTATTTGGATTTTATGAACTTGCTGGAAAACATGAAGTAGAAGATGCAAACGGCGTGTAAAATCTGCCTCGCACACATAAAACATGTTTTGTATTGAAACATTTGTTGCATTCATCCCGACCTAACCTCTGCAGCCTCGTGAAACTCATGCGGGCTGACTGATCTGCTTGAGACCTCTGAGAAGGCGACTTTCATGCCCACTTCGCTGCAGGGAATCCTGGCCTCAGCCGCTGCTGGAAGACCACGTAGCCGGAGTTTAAAGCTGCATTTCAAAATTCAACAGTCCTTTCTTTAACTCCTACTATTTTCACCACACAAACCAGGGGCTAAATAGAGATTTGGGGCAGGAAATGTAGCCCCAAGGAAAACTGTGGAAGGGAGGTAGAGTTTAGGACTGTTCAGTTTCCATCCAGGAAGCTTCCAGATAATTCCTGATTGCTCCAACGAGACCCTCTGGACGTTCTCCATGCTTCATTCATGCATGTGTATGCAATTATTACTCTCATCAGCTCTGCGGTTCTCTTTTGTGGTCATGTATCAGGCCCTCCTGGACTAATCTTTTTGTTTTGCTGGCATCTTTCCTGCCTTCCCCTCTGAAATGAACGAAGGGAGCGAACGGTGATGGTGCCACCAAGGAAGTGGATCTGTTGCACAAACAGAAACATCCACCGCCTGCTTTGACTTATTGGAGCTGAGGGGCACCTCTTGGGTTTACCTGAACTGAGCCCAGTTGTCGTTGCAGCCTGGATCTCAAGGCTTGTGTGGAAATGCAGTAGACTCAGGACCAACACACCCGGTCCACTAGGAAAGCTCTGGGTACCTGGGGTCCCATCATGAAGCCACTTCAACTTAGGAGGTTACACTGAGCACAAATGAGAATGTTTTTCTAGACCTGCGTAGCTTTCCATCAGTCGGAGGTTGCATGTTTTGGAGCTACACATAAAAAGAAGGTGGGAATTGTAAAACACAAAAGACATATGTAGCAGCAGGGGAGATGGAGACGCTTCCCATCGATCGGTTTAGACGCACCAAACACGCTCCGTACGCGACTGATCACATGACCGATTGGCCGCTTTCACCATTCAAATAACAAACATGGTCAATTATCAGAGAAATGCAAGAAGGAATGATAAAAAAAGTTGGAAATAATTCCCAAAGACACCTTTCAGGTTTTTCTGCCCCTATATGACCAATGACTGCAAACAGGCCATCTAAAAGAGACACTCCTGGCGTTCAGAAGTCAACACAGCTGATGGCAGGGATGAAATTTTCTTCTTTTTTTTTTAAAGATTTTTTTGGGCTCTAGTGGCCCTTTATTCAAGTGGCCGACAGGAAGGTGGTAGAGAGAGACAATGGGGATGACATGCAGGAAAGGTGCGCAGCCCGGGATTCAAACCTGCAGGAGGACTGTAGCCTCACTATATGAGCCGCATGCTTAAACCACTGTCCCACCGAGCAGCCCAAGCAGGGATGAATTTAAGTTAAATTTAACTTAAATGGAAGTGTCACGCTGCGTTACGGAAATGTTTACAGCTGGAGAGCCTCCAGGAGGAAATTCAAGAGCGTTCCTCATCTGCCTTGATTCACTCCCATTTAATCAGAGTACCACTGAAAACCAAGTTCATTTGGGATTCGAAGAAAACATCCTTTAAACTCTTGATATTGGGTTTGAACATCAGTTGTTCGCAGAAACACGAGCTTACACGCGAGCATCCCCCAAGTCCGACATGCTGACTGCTTTAAGGATGGCAGCCATGAGACGGTGAACCGCGGTAGCCGGGTGTCCCACCTGCCAGGGAGTGTTTCTTAACCTACATCCTTGTCTTCACTCGTGTTCTTGCCGACTTGTATCAACTTCAGCCAAAGTCCGCCGAGTACAGCTGAAACCCTCCCACACATTCTTCCTCCGCTCATTTCACCAAGCATGCATCCAGAGACTTGTGTAGACTTGAGGCAGGAAACTATCCCGGGATGTGTTTTGCTGCAACTATTTTGCAGTCGAGTTCAGTTTTAAAATGGTTCAACACCGTAATTTAGTCTTCTTGTCTGGGGCGGACTTATCAAAACAGGATTCAAGTGAAGAATTACTCCAGGATCTTCCAACGTGTGGGCCACGAGCTTCCACCATCGTTCCACCAGAAGAAACACCAAATCTTGTCTTCCCAAGTCTTCTCAAGTTTGAACCACCAAGTACTTCAGTCCATGTTTGATGGAACTGAGAAACATGCAACATGTGCTGCTTACTGGTAGCTACCAGGCTCATTGAAGGGGGAGGGTTCTGTTCTCCTTTGGAACAAGCCAAGAAAGTGCAAAATCAACAGTGTTTGTTTTTAACTGAGATTACTTTTCAGTGTAACTATTCAGAATGCAATCTCATTCAAAAGTTGGGGATATTTAGATAACCGAGGCTTTGTGTTGCTACAGCACCAACTCCACGCGGGAAAGACAAACCAGGCTTTAAAACGCGTCCCTGCTGAAGGATCCACATGGTGGACTGGACCTGAGGAACACTCTTCAGCAACATTCACGGTCAACTTTCAGTTTGTGAATTTGAGAATGAACAGTGACTACGTTTACATGCAGTCAAAATTTGGGTTATTGCTAATATTCCGGTTACTGAAACATTGGGAATATTCCGTTTACATGGTAATTAATCATTCAGGATATCTGGATCAAACCAGCGACGGAGAACGTGATGACGCAATTCCCATCATTTCTGCTTCTTCTTCCTGTATCCAAATTCAAAACAAATGCTGCTTCGCGCAACTTTTATCTCACCTTCTTGTAAATCTTCTATCCCGGTACTTTCTACCGTCTACAAATACAGAAATGTTCATATCCTTCATTACATTTATGAAGTGATTAGTCTCCTCCTGGTCTTGGTTTCTCCGTGTTTAGAAGAACTTCCTGGACTCAAAAGACCAGGATTCCTTGTGAACATAGCATGTGCAGAAAACACATTCATGTTCCGTTTGATGGGGATATTCCTTTAAGCTGGGCAGACACTGTGCAATATTTTAAATCGTTTGATTCAGCCCCATCTCAAACTGCACGACTAGATCGCTGAGTTCAAAAGTTCACAGCCCACGATTTATGGTCTCACACTGTCCGACCTGATGCTCTGATGCTCCGTCTGCTCACACTATACCATCATAATCCTCACGTCGGACTTCTGTTAATGGAACTGCAACGTCAAAAAGAAGTGGACGAGGAGGAAACCACGAAGTGGGAAACACCAAAGATGCTCAGCAAAAACAAACACCCTGCCTTAAGCCTGAATTATGGTTCTGCGTTAAATCGACGGCGTAACCGTACGGTGCGGGTCGCCGCGTACCCTACAGCGTAGGCTCTGCGTTGGTGTAAGGTGGAACCATAAATCAGCCTTTAGCAATTTGTGCCATTTTGTGTGGCGATAAAATAAAAAAGATTAGACAACGTCATGATTGGACAAGGAATTGGCTGGGCAGACGTGGGAAATGTGGTCTTTTTTTCTGCTATTAAAACATGATTTGTAATGTGAATTTGCAACACTTAAACTACAAATAATAGTTTTTGACGTGACATCAGAGATTGCGCATGCTCTCTGTGAAAGGATGAGTCCAATCGGGTCGTAGCTGCTTCAACTGTGCGATTCCTTCACGAGGAGCGACCAGGATTTCAAACACATTTGATTTTCTTGCGAGCATAAGATTTGTGATCGGGAGCTCGTCGTGAGGTGTTAATCTCTCGTCGTTACCCCACGTATAACTGCACGAGGCACAAGCAACGGTTGGGTCAAAATATGACCCCAAAAATATTGGGGTTTTTAAAAACCCGAATATGAGCAAATTTGGGTTATTCAAAGGGTTTATTGGTGTTTACATGGCCGTGCAAACTGGGTTATTGCTAATATTCAGGTTTTAAAAGGGTTATTGATGCATGTAAACGCAGTCAATGTCACTTAACTTCACAAGTACATACTGACTTTTTCCTTAATGTAGTATTAAGTACACTCTCAGGTGTGCAACGAACCGGTCTGCCACATCCCATAGTGCAATGGACCAGCGATCAAGTCATTCATTGTGGTCACATGCCCAACTTCTGGTTACTCTTTGGCATAATGGCTTCAACGTTGGGATTGGATGTGCCTACGATGGCTCAGAACCAAGTTGTACCAGGTTCAGAACCCCCCAACGGTGGGACCCTTCAGGGGCCCGTAGAGCCTCAGAACCCCCCAACGGTGGGACCCTTCAGGGGCCCGTAGCGCCTCAGAACCCCCCAACGGTGGGACCCTTCAGGGGCCCGTAGCGCCTCAGAACCCCCCAACGGTGGGACCCTTCAGGGGCCCGGAGCGCCTCAGGGTCAGAGATGCTAGCGAGCGGTCCAGCTGGAACCGGGAGTTGGTGGAACTTGTATCATCCAAGTATTTTTCACACGCTACTACAAATCACTACACACCTGTAGTGTGGTGGCTGATTTTGAAAATAGTCACAATTAAGAATTGCTGTGAGGATCTGTGACGTCACAGTTAAGGAAATGACCCCAGTTTTTGTGTGTGTGTGTGTGTGTGTGTGCGTG
Source organism: Cololabis saira (assembly GCF_033807715.1). Lineage (NCBI taxonomy): Eukaryota > Metazoa > Chordata > Actinopteri > Beloniformes > Belonidae > Cololabis > Cololabis saira. The sequence continues at coordinate 41,801,479 of NC_084597.1, forward strand.
TGTGTGTAAGTAAGAGAGAGAGAGATTGGGGGGACCCTTCCCCCTTCCACTCATTAACAAATGGTGAGACCTGAGAGCCAGAGCCGAAAACAGGAAATCTGCGCCCCCATCCACGGGGGGGGGGGGACGTGGGGGGCGAATTAGCATGGCTGACAAAGATCACCGTGGGCTCTGCGCCAATTAACATGACAAGAACACAGAGTCCTCTGAGAGCGACACAGCGGCTTTTATGAGCTGCAGGAGGACAAAGAGGGGCTAAGTGGTCCCAGACACTCCAGGGAGGAGAGGAGAGGGGACCCCCCCACCCATCCATCCCACCCACCCCCAGCAAACACACACGAAATATCACAATAATGGAGAGAAAAGTTTCATTGAAAACCGCAGAGGTCTGAAAGTTCAAAGATGAGCTGAATGTCACTTTCAGCCACGGCCGTGAAATTAAACTATCTCCGTTTTTCTTGCCACTGTTTGGCTTAAGGTTTTTCTCCCACTAGGGGAGTTTTTACCTGCCATTGTTTATGGAATAATTGCTCGGGGGTTTACTTTCTGGATCTCTGGATATCTGTTATTAGACGCTATAGAAATAAAAGTGAATTGAATGTAAACTGCATGGACTCTCAGCCCCCACTCCCCCAACTGCAGCCAGAAACATAAGTGCAAAGAAAAAAGCGCGAACAACATCTCAAAACCCCACGGGGAATAGAAACTTCTGCAAACTTTTCTAGTGGGGAAGTGTGTCCCACGCACGTGAACTCACCGTCGCAGCCCACGCGTGGAAACAAGAAAAGCATCCAGAGAAAAGTCCTCAGGGAAAAGGCCATGGCGTCCGACACTCTGCAGGAAACTCTCTCCGGGTTCTGGTTCTGGTTCTGGTGGGTTCACCTCTTCTCAGTCCGGAGGAAGACTGAGCTCAGCTCGCGAGGGAGTCCGACACGCAGCGTGACAGGACGAGGAGCTGCTTCATCCCGCGGACCGTTCTGCAGCTCCGCCGCTCCGCTGCTCACACCTCCGGGGCCGAGGGCCCCACCTGCAGGCCGAGGGCCCCACCTGCAGGCCGAGGGCCCCAGCTGCAGGCCGAGGGCCCCACCTGCAGGCCGAGGGCCTCACCTGCAGGCCGAAGGCCCCACCTGCAGGCCGAGGGCCCCACCTGCAGGCCGAGGGCCCCACCTGCAGGCCGAGGGCCCCACCTGCAGGCCGAGGGCCCCACCTGCAGGCCGAGGGCCCCACCTGCAGGCCGAGGGCCTCACCTGCAGGCCGAGGAGCTTGGGCCACGAACCAGTCCGGTGTCGGGCCAAAAATCAGCCAGTGTCCGTCACTCATCTGCAGAGCCGGATTAACGCGAAGGCAAACTAGGCATGTGCCTAGGGCCCGATTGACAGGGGAGGGGCCCTGAGAGGGACAAAAAAAAAAAAAAAAAAAAAAAAATTTTTTGTCTGCACACATATTAATGGTTAATACCATGCCGGTAAAAACCTAAGGCATATATATATGTGCATTATTACTATATTTATTTAGTATATATACGCATACATACGCACAGGGCCTCCGCAAGGGGTGTGCGAACCGTGCAACCGCACGGGGCCTCGCGCTATGGGCCATTTTTTTTTTTTTTTTTTTCAAAAATTATTTTTGTTTTTTTCGTTTTTTTTTCGTTTTTTCCCTTATAAATATCAACAGTCACGTTCCATTACAGACCTAAATGTGTACTAGTCTGTGCATATCAATAAATATATGTGCAATGATGCACATCTCTGCTGCTCCGTTAACACAAAGTAACCATGGATATTCAGAAATGGTTCAAGCACAACCACGCCAGCAAGTTTATATTTATGGTTATATTTATTTTTGTTATTTATTTGTCTCTGTTTTATTTTCTGTTGCTCGATTGTCTGATGGGTGAGGTAGCCCAGACTAAATGTAACATTTTCTTTGTTCTGCTGCGATATTGCTGCAAAAATGCACTTGAAAGACACTTTAAATATTATTGTTTGACTGGTATCATTCCACTTGAAATGACTGTCATGTTTAGTGATGGTTTTGAGCTGTATAGATAAAATTAGTTTGAATTTCTATGTTTTATTTTCAGGGTAAGAAACATCTGTTGCTAGATTGTCTGATTTGGTGAGGTAGCCAAGACTAAATGTAGCATTTTCTTTGTTCTGCAGCAATATTGCTGCAATAAAGCATTTGAAATACACTTTAAATATTCTTGTTTTGCTAGTATCATTCCGCTTGAAATTATGGGAAAATGCATAATTTAGTGTTGAATAACGTGCTAGGCATGTGCACCCCTCTGATCTAAGATGCAGCCCTACTCATCATTTTATACAACCGGCCCTGTGCCAGAATCTGATTTCTCTCCTGAAAATGGGTCTTTTTACCTGCTAAAAATTGATGGAAGGTCAAATACAGTTAATGAAAAGTTTTTTCTACCTAAATATGATTTGATCTCATTCTCGAGCTTCATAATATAAACACTAGAGCTCACAGGATTGCTTTTAACTCTTTTAAAGGACCACTACAACACAAAATAGGCATTTTCACCTGCCAAACATTGATTGAAGGCCAAATACAGTTAATGAAAAGTTGTTTCTGCCTAAATATGATTTGATGTCATTCTTGAGCTTCATAATCTGAAAATCTGACGTTTTAGCGCTATCGCTCAACGGGCTGCTGTGCGCGGCCACAAATCAGATTCTGGCAGGGAATCACTTTTTGGCACGACAAAATCAAAATCAGGATGCTGTTCTGGGGTGCGAGATGCAGCAGATGGAGCTAAAGCAACATGTTACCTGCTCACCTTCTTACTTGATAACATGTACCACATAAACATTATTATTAGTTATTAGTCAGGTGGTTGGACATTCATTTTAACACATTATGATATTTGAATTTGAAGTATAAACGGTGTCTATCATAATTGATCAGGGTTCTGCGTCATTCAGGAGCAGCGGGTCAAAGATCCAACAGCTGAAATAAGTTTACAAAACAAAAACAAGAGAATAAACCAGCTCTTGTCACAGATATGTTCATTTGAGCTACAAAATGTTTGCATGCCAACAAAATGTAATGCTATGAATAGCATTTCTTCCCATCGTCTTGAAAAGGAGTGACAAATACAAACATCCCCCGGCTGCCGCGGTGCACTGGTTGGTAACAAATGTAGTGTAAGTATACTGTAAATACAGTAGTTTGATTGTATGAGTCAAATAAAATACTTCAACAATAAAATAACTTCAACCTGAAATAAACAAATAAATATTAAATAAAAAACTTCAAACTGAAATAAATAAACAAATCTGAGTCAAATAAAAAAACACATATTGTAAGTATGGATGCAGTAGTTTGATTGTAGGTCAAATAAAATAAAACACTTCAACCTGAAATAAATAAATAATTATTAAATAAAAACTTCAAACTGGAATAAATAAACACATCTGAGCAAAATAAAATAAAACACTTCAACCTGAAATAAATAAATAAATATTAAATATAAAACTTCAAATTGAAATAAATAAATATTAAATACAAAACTTCAAATTGAAATAAATAAATATTAAATAAAAACTTCAAACTGGAATAAATAAATAATTATTAAATAAAAACTTCAAACTGGAATAAATAAACAAATCTGAGTAAAAGAAAATAAAACACTTCAACCTGAAATAAATAAATAAATATTAAATATACACTTCAAACTGAAATAAATAAATAAACAAATCTGAGTCACAAGTTGAAAACATCTTAACAACATAAATTGATATAGAACTATAACCAATTTATAGTATATTGGCTTAGGTTTATAGTTTATCCGACCAAGTGGTCCTTTCACCACTCTTTAACGGAGGTGAAAGCCTGGAGCGTTAACAAGGTATTTAATACATGTTATTCAGCGTAGCTGGAAAAAAGAATCTCCAGTCTAGACCGAGACTGGAGACAGAGATTCCTGGCTAATGAGCAGCAGCTTCGGTGCTTGTGCCACAAAGTTTTATTTCAACAACATACCAACTTCAAGTGAAGCACGAGTTTCCTGTGTTTTGCCCTTTTTTTCTCTCTTGTTCCTTATTCATGATGTCTTTTGGACGACATGTTGAAATCTCCCCGTCTGTAGCTCTGCACAAGCCTCCCTGACGCGCAGCCCTCTGATTGGTCAGATGTGATACAGGTCTGCCTTCTCTCCTCCGCCTCACGGTGATGGATGCGCATGCGCGCTACCGTGCAAATGCGTCCCCTCGCTAAATATAAATGATGTCTGTATTTATTTTTTATACTATACACTCATTTATATACGGTACATATATATATCATTTTTACAAAAATAACCTGTTTAATACAAGATGTAATATATGATATAATAGATATAAATATAATATAAGTATATAAACATACAAAGACAACATGACAGAATAGCAGAACACACACAGTTGCTGATCTTTAAACACTGTCTTCACTTTTATACCTCAAATAAACCATTTCTTTATATTTCTTCTTAAATTGGTTTGTACATTCTTTTAACTCCAAATTAGGAGTAAAGTCACTAATCACTTAGGGTAAAGCAGAAAACTGTTCTTACCAAGGTGGTTAATGTCTGTAGTAAAATAACTGGCTCTGCTCAGGAAACTCTACAGGACCTGGATAACAAACAGCTGTATAGGGAATATAAAAACTATCCTATGGGACTGTTCCGTCCTCTACACCAAGGGCCTGATTTACTAAAGGTTTGCGTGCATAAAAACGTGTGCAAACTTGACATCACCCGCAAACCAATGTGCAAGCTGATCTACTAACAGCGTGCAAAGAGGACTGCGCCTCTCAAACTAATATAGAAACATGCAGCATGTGTTGCCTTCATTCTAAAGGCTGATTTATGGTTCCGCGTTACACCAACGCAGAGCCATGTAGAGCCACGTACGGCGCGCGTCGCCGCGTACCCTACGCCGTAGGCTCTGCGTCGATTTAACGCGGAACCATAATTCAGGCTTAAGGTTTGTACAAAACTTTTCATTTTTTGCGGGTCTAGACATATTTGTTTTTTGTGTTTTTGGTCCAATATGGCTCTTTCAACATTTTGGGTTGCCGACCCCTGAGCTAGGATGTGAGGCTTCGTAGTGTTGAAGGCTGATGAGATATCAATATCTCGATCGATCCAATCGATAATATCCATATTTATCTTCCACAGGTGTGAAGTGTGAACAGCTGACTCAGCCAGGTCATCGTCTGACCATCACCTGTCAGGTTTCTTATTCTCTCAGCAGCTTTTCAACACACTGGTTCAGACAGCACACATTGGACTTTCTTCAAAGAGTCACTGGAAACCAAATTCAGTCACCACTCAGAATCTTCCAGTAAAACAGTCACTTTAAATTGGCAGAATATGCAGCCTGGAGACTCTGCTGTGTATTACTGTGCCGAAGAGCTACACTCAATCACACAAACCACCAGTGCACTCTTGCAAAAACCTCGAAGAACAATTTTTACATAAAGCCACCAGGAGGCGCTCTAACACCACAGATATCTACAACTTTATGTTCATCCATAAAACAACAAAAACAGCAATCACTGTGATTGATGAGAGGAAACAAAAACACATGCTACACAGAACTAGACTGCACGCAAAACGGTGTATACAATTACAATTAATGCAGTATCTGTAGTCTCATAATATAAGAAGAGAATATAAGAATTGGAAGAGGCGGATCTCTCTCTTAATACCGACCAGTTTTCTTGGTCACAAATATGCTTAAATACGTTTACTATGACTAAAAACCCAAACTTACAACTTATACAGTACAAAGTTATTCATATAATACATTATACTGGACAAAGGATGTTCCAGATGGGCTTTGTCACCTCTAATATCTGTTCACAGTGCACAGAGAACACCCCAGATAATTATATGCATGCTTTATGGTTCTGTACACCGGTACAGAGGTTCTGGAAGGAGATTTGTGAGGATTTATCCACATGGATCAACTACAGAATCCCAGTGTGCCCCACGGTATGTATATTAGGTCACCTGGGAGACACTCAAATAGAACCTAATTGGACACACCGGGTTCTCACTGCCTTATGTATCGCAAAGAAAACCATTCTAGTAAATTGGAAACAAAAATCCAGTTTATGTATCAATCATTTTAGGAATCTTTTATCAGACCATATTAGTAGTGAGATAATGTCTGCCTCCACTGAACAACATTCGGCTGAATTGCACCCTCTGTGGTCCCCGATTATTGGCTTCGTTACCTAGTGGGGGCGGGGGGGTGGTGATCTCGTAGCCCTTGGGGTTGGGGGTCGGCTTGGGGGGTCTGGGGCGCCGGCCTCTGGTGGCCCCTGGGGGGCGGTGGGGGGGGGGGCGGTGGGGCCCTGTCCCTGGCCGGTGGGGGCCTTGGGGGCCTGTGGGGGGGGTTGCCTCATGGCGGTGGGGGGGGGTGGCTGGGGGGGGCTCGGGCGGGGGGCTGTGGCTTGGGCGTCTCCGGGTCTCCCGGGGGGGGGCTGGGCCGTGGACGTGGGGGCCCCACTCGGAGGGCCCGGCCCTGCCTGGGTGGGGGGTGGCTGTCTGCGCTGGGGGGGCATTGCTACCTTGGTCCTCCGTCGCTGGGCGGGGGCCGAGTGCCCCTGCGGATGTGGGGACTCCGTGACCCTTGGGGTGTCCGCCGGGGTGGCCTTGGGGGGGGGGGGGGGGGGGGTCCGGGGATCGGGGCCTCCCCTGACCGGGGGGTGCACGGGCGGGCGCGGCGGCGGGGTGGAGCCATTCCCAGGTGTCTATGTCTTATGTTGTCAGTATGAATGGGAGGATGTTGGACCGTTTCCCCCTCCGTCTGGGAGCTCCTGCGGCGCCGGGGGCGCCTGTGGAGGTACGGTGGGACCCTGGCCCGGCTCGGAGGGCCGGCCCCCGTCTACTGGATGGCCGGTGGGGGGGCGCGGGTGTCTTATCAGGGCCGGCTTTGCTGGTCCTGCTTCCTGGCTTCGGCCTCCGCTCCCCCTCTTTCCCCCCCTACACGATTCATACGCACATAGGCAAAGGGCGGGGGGTCCGGGTCGTGGGGGGCATTGTCCCGCGTGGCCCGGCACTCCCCGCCTCACGGTTTTAACAGCAAAATAGACACTGCACTTAACTTAAGTTAACATTCAACACTTAATAAATACATTTGACAAGGACATGTAGTTCGGGAGGGGGCGGGTCGGTGTCAAATCGATACTTGGCTCTCCCCCTCCCTGTTTTTATGGCATTAATCACATGCACTCAACACCAGGGGCGGGAGGGGGTCCCACATCACCCGCATTCCCTCACCGGCCTGGGATAGGTGGGTCGGGATACCCGGGCCTGGCGGGGCTGGCCGTGCAGCCTGGGGCGCCTTCTGGCGGTGCTGGACCCCCCCGGGGAGGGGGAAACGGTGCGTGATTGTGTGTCTGTGTCGGTGAGAATGCGGTATGGAAGGGTCCTGCCATGGAGGATTTGAGCCTCCATTGGCAGGACATCAAAACTTAATAATTTATCAATATTATATTATACAAAGATGGTTATTATTATTATTATTAGTATTATTATTATGTATAGTATATCATATTATTATTAGTATAGATATCGGATAGTTGAATGGATGAATGAATGGGATGCCTGGGTCTGGGGCCCTCCGTTGTCGGGCCTGCACGTGTGTCGCCTTGTTGGGGGGTTCCCTCTCTCCGGGCCCGTCTCCGGTCCCCCCCGCTGCCTCTGCGGCGGGGCGCCCCTCTGGTCTTGGAGGGCCACTTTCGTGGGGGGCGGGTGCGCCTGCCCGCGGCGGCGGCCGGGGCGGCTCTGTCTCTCCGGGCAGGCTGGCCCCCTGCCGGGTGGGGGTCGTTGGCCTGAAGGGTGAGGGCCTCCTGGCCGCGTGTCCGGCCCGGACCGGGTGGCCGGGGATTGCCTGGGTCGCGGTCCGCTGCCGCGGGATCCCTGGCTGCTTCTTCCCGCGCCGTGGGGGCCCCGCCCGCGGGCCTCGCAGGCGGTGGGTTGCCTCCCTCCTGCTTCTCCCCTCTGTGGGGTTGCCGGTGGCCTGGGTCCCGGGCTCTTCCGTGTCGGCCTCTGGTCTCGCGGGGTTGCTCCCCCCCCCCTCCCCCACTATAGATACACTTCAGGTAGAGCTTTGTTTGGTTTATTACACACACACACACACACACACACACACACACACACACACACACACACACACACACACACACACACACACACATATAGCCACTTAGTCACATGCATATACACAAACATACACAGCCACACAAACATATACATACACACACACACACACACACACACACACACACACACACACACACACACACACATACGCATGATCATATACATACACACACACACACATAGACATACACACTGGCTTGTTCACCTGCATGCTGGCTCTCTAGTTTTTGGGGTTAGGTAGCGGTAGCGGTAGCTTAGCTCAGACTGCGATCAGATCTCAAGATTTAGGTCGATTGCTGTTATTGTTTTGGTTGGCTCCGTGCCGGTTTCGTGTTTTGTTTGTGGTTTTTTGTTGCAGATTTCCAGTGCGTGTTTCCATGTGTTCCTGCTTCCTGGATTGGCAGTGGATGTCGTCACCCCCGCCCCCCCCCCCCCCCAAAAAAAAAAAAATCACTGGGTTTGTATGTGTATATTTATGTATGTGTACGCATATGTATGCGTATATATATGTATATATATTAAATATAGTAATAATGCACATGTGTATGCTTTTGGTTTCTACCGTCATGGTATCAATCATTAATATGTGTGCAGACAAGGGAAAAAAAAAAAAAAAAAAAGAGAATATAAGAATTATTGCAGTGCAGTTTCATCTCATTGATCTGAACACAGGAATAACTGCGGCTGCATCTGCCAGTGATGGATGGACCGACAATGTGACAAATATCTAAAACCATGAAGGAACAAGAAGGAGCTGATGTTCATTGGTTTTTGTCATTAATGATGTAAGAACCAATAATCCCATAAGATGCCAGTTTTCTCATATCACTGAGAATACTGTATAATAAGAAGTTTGATTGCTTGCAATAGTTGCATAGTTGCTATTTCCAGTCAGAAATATATCTTTCCCTGGCAACACAGAAAGAAATACATCATAAAGTATTGAAAGAAGGTGACAGATTGTTTGGCATTTTAAATGATATGACGTCTTCCACTTGAGTGGAAAATCTCCAAAGAGACTGTGAGGTATAATTTTATTGCATGATTGTCATATTAACTTGATAACACAGGAACCTGTGAACATGCTCAAGTGGCCTGGGAGATGCAACAGATAGATTATTCAGTATAATTTAATAAGATGTGTCATGATTTCTGAGAGAGTTTGACAACAAAAGACTGAACAGTCTCTGAGAATTGGTGAAGTTAATGATAACGAGTCTAAACAGTAATCTAAAACGTTGTGAGGTTGTTCCCAACAGCAGCATATAAATGAACAAATACCAAATATAAGATTGAACTGAGCTTAGTTGTCTCTATTGTCACGATAGTGTTGATTTTATATTGATAAGCTTCTGCTTCAGATGTAAGTAGATCACCAATGAGAGAGATACTTGCAGAACTGTTTGGTAAGGGAACAGCTGTGCACCAATGAACTTTTGGTTATCAACATCCAGAGCTGGGTAATAACGAGTTACATTTACTCTGTTACATTTACTTGAGTAAGTTTTGGGAAATGTTGTACTTTTAGGAGTAGTTTTGAATAACTATACTTTTTACTTTTACTTGAGTAGATTTGTGAAGAAGAAACTGTTCCTCTTACTCCGCTACATTAGGCTACGTTGAGCTGTTACTTTTCTTTTATCCCTTTTATCCACGTACGCGTCAATCTCATGACATCACTGGGTGATTCTTTGGGAAAAATGTTTGTTTTTACTGGCACATTTACACAGACTCAAACACACACAGAGTTTCTATGAGTTCATGTTTGTTCTAGTTCTGTCTGGTTAAAAAAGAAAAGTACAAAGGCTTGACATTTTGTGCTACTTGTGCTTAATTTATTTTCTTATTCTGTTATTATTTTTATCTATTTTATTATTTATTAAAGTACTTGAATTTAGTTTAAGATTACTTTAATTTAAGATATTTATTTTTTATTAATTTTAATTTATTTTATTATTTTATTGATTTAATTTGCCTGTAGATGATTATTTTGTACTTTTGTCTGTTTGAATGGTTGTGTTAAAAAAAATAAATGAGACGTTACTCAACAGTTACTCAGTACTTTTTCACCAAGTACTATTTTACTTTTACTCAAGTCATTATTTGGATGACTACTTTTTACTTCTACTTGAGTCATATTATTCTGAAGTAACAGTACTTTTACTTGAGTACAATTTTTGGCTCCTCTACCAGCTCTGTCAACATCTTTACTTGTTTAATAGCTAATTAACACAGGAAGCAGTCTTCACCACAACAGATGCGTCTGCATCCAGATGACAAACTGACACTTTGGACTGAAAGTTTTGAACCAGACTAATAATAAAAGTAGGTTAAATAAAAAAGTGTTTAACATGGAAATGATAATCCATTCACATTATAACCATTGTTCTAATCCCAGTCGCAGTGATAAATAAATAAAAAACACTGCCTTGAGTGTCTCCCATTTATTAATTGAATTTTGAAACATTACAAATGTTTAGCTTTTAATTTAGTGGAAAATGATTCAATACTTAATGGTCTTAAATGGAATACTTAGATGTTTTAGAGTTTAGGTGATTGAAATAGTTCTGTGAGCAGTGAAGACCTTGGAGGACCTGGCTGTTACACAAAGCCTCCTCTCTGTACAACCTGATCACTCTTGTCAAGCTCAACATCTGTGCAACACACTTTCACATCCATTTCTGCACGTCTACAAAACCAAACTCTGTAAAACCCCAACTCTGCCATCAACCCCACAAACAAACACACTACACTTAGAATTAAGACTCATGTAAACTAGCTACCAACCAAAATGTGAGTATGAATGAAATGAAATCAGGTTGTGTTTTTCAAACAGTCAAAGCTAACATTCAGCAGGAAACATGTAAAGACCTGTCATCTCTTTTCTGTCATCACCATTTCAACACTGGTGGTTCTGCTACTGTCCTGCGTTCCTCTTACACCTGCTCTATTCAAATTTTGTTGTTCTAAAGTTTTGTATCAGGTATTTTAATGGTTAAACCTTTTACGCAACTGTCATCAGATTTCAGTACGGTCTCTGTTCCTTTCCCTTTAGACGTAATGCTGACCATTACACGACAATTCCCACTACATTTCGATACCTTAGGATTTTTGGCCCTTTTGAATGTATGAATAACTGATATAAATAAAACTGAAGCATCTTGAATCAATCTAGCATATTCCTCAGTGGTAGCGCCACTGCTGTGTGAATTGTTGTTATACATCATTTTTTCTTCTGAAAGTCTGAAGCATGAGCAGCTGACGCAGCCACCTCAATGACAGAAAATCTGAGCTTTGGTATAACCCAAGCATTTATTATATATATATATATATATATATATATATATATATATATATATATATATATACAACCAATGATATCAAGTCAGTTCAAAGATTAATGATTCATGTTGCATTCCTTTGTTCTGTAATAATGAGCTATTCAAATGAGACTTCTTTTTCAAATGAAAATTTTTTTCATAATTAAATAAGTGAATATTAACATGTTTTAAGATTTTTGCAATGATACTCTATGTTTTAAATAAAAACCTTATTTCCAGAATAGCTACAGAAGATCAAGTAAATACAACAATCTCAACTGAATTGAAACACAGAAATCATAAATTGTAAGAAAATTGCGGTTTTTAACTTGCTATTTTTTATTTATTGTTTCCCAAATTTTCAGACTTCATATCAAACTTGACATCTGTGAACCTGCTGCTTGTTGGACCTGAAATGAGCCGGACTGATCCAGGTCCTGGCCCAGGTGTGGTCCCTCCTAAAGGGCAGTTTTTACCTGCATGTTCTGGAGAAAACCTGTCTCCTTGCTTCAACACACCTGATTCTAATTAACGGTCGTCACCAGCTTGCCATCAAGGTCTGGACAACTCTGTTGGTGACACAGCTACTTTTATCATGGTGTGCTGAAGCAGGGAAATATCTAAAACATGCAGGACACCGGCCCTCGAGGACCGACTTTGGACACCCCTGCTCTACGTGCAGCAGCAGGTGATGCAGCAGATGAGCGCGTGCCTGTGCCTCCATCTGATCTTTGAACAACTGCAGGTTTGCATGGGATAAATTATGGTGATTCCTCTTTGTCAGAAGACTTCAACTCAGTAACCAGGTCCGAGTCTCCTTCTGCTGGTCGTTTACGGGTTCAAAAGCAAATACAAAGAAAAGATTTTTGCCAAATACAGGGAAGAGGAGACATGAGGTAGTGATGGTGTGGGGATTCAGCATCATGTGTATTTAAAATGGTATATATAATAATGATTATATTGTTTATAAGATCTGTATATATATATATATATATATATATATATATATATATATATATTATAATTGCTCTGGTATATCATTTATTTATAAAGCTCAGGTATATTTATAATGCTCAACTATATTTATAAGGCTGAGGTATAATATTGCAATGAAGTGCTGTACTATTTTATAAGGTAATAACAGGTATACATTTTTTGATAAAGTAAAGCTTGCTGTAAAATGTTTTTCTTATTTTTATTTTCAAGCAAAATTGAAATAGAAACAAGGGGTAGCACCTCATAAGTTTTTTACTTCCTCCTACTCCTTTTCGGGCATGAAGGTTTATGTCCCTTTAATTTTGTTTAAATGACTGTTTATTTATATATATTATATATGGAAATAAAGAAAGATTTCAATGTATGTGTTTATAGTGGGAGATGATCCACCATGGACGAGGAGGGAAACCAGTCCCTGCATTTGTTAGTTTACGACAGCTAAACACGAGTGAAGACGACCGGGAGCAGAGTGACGAGAGCCCGGCCTGGGAGCTCTTTTCTGCAAGTAAACTTTTGGATACCTAAGACCAACGTCAATGATAGAAAAGAACAACTAGCTTACGCCACGTACTTTGAATCAGTTTTAATAATAGGGTTCAAAAAGGCACTGAGCTCTCACAGACATTCAACATCGACTAAAAAAATGAGACGATTTTACAGTATCAAAGAATTATCTGCATTAAATAACAAGGACAGACATCAGCTAAACAGTTAAACAGGAAGCAAATACTCTTCTTTGGTCATTTGGTCCTTGTTGCCCCCGCCCACCACCCCCACGTCTGACAACACGAGTTCATTAATGCGCCACATAAATAAGAACATGGACAAATGATGAAAACACAAACAGGAGTGTATTTCTGAGTTTCTGAGCAGGGATTATGATCCCATGGGTCCCGGTGGTTCTGCAGGCCGCCGGCAGGAAGGGACGGCTCACTGAGGGCCCAGGAGGACGGACGCCGCCTCTGTGATGCAGGACACGGCCTTCTGCAGGTCGTCGTCCATCTGCTTGATGGTGACCACCACCCTGATGCTGAGGACCAGAGGTGTTGAAAAGTATTCACATTCATTACTCAGGTAGAAGTATAGATACTAGAGTTTAAAAATACTCCTGTAGAAGTTGAAGTATCAACTCAAGTTTTTTACTCAAGTAAAAGTATAAAAGTACTGGCTTCAAAACTACTTAAAGTATAAAAGTAAAACTAATGTAAGGGGGGGAAAAGCCATTAAGGACAAAAGCCATTGAAAATGAATGTATCTTAGTATAATGCAAATATATTAAAGAAGCATATATGTGTACTATTGAGCATTAACATGTGTTTCAGAGAGCAGCAGATATGATGACTAGTTGCCTATAAGTATTGTAATGGTGCAAAAAGTCAAACTTCATGTTCATGTTATCATTTGTCCTAACCTTTATTGGAATGTACATCCAAGTTTAGTTGCAGGAATCTGAGGGAACGGATGTAAGAACAAAACTGGACAAGAACATCTGAAACAACCACAACCAAATTCACTCTATCCGGATGGAGCAATTTAACTGGATAGTTTTTATTAAAGGCAGAAATGAAATAGAGTAACGAGGCTGTCTTTAAAATGTTGTCGTCGTCCATCTGCTTGATGGTGACCACCACCCTGATGCTGAGGACACGCCAGATTCAACGTTTACGGAGAAATGATCATGTTTTGAACATCCACTGATGAAAATCAGACACTGCTTTTGAACTGTGGTTCAACAGAGTCATTAATACCTTTAGAAAACTATCATACTATGAACATACAAATCCATTGTTTATAACATCCCATGTTATGACATTTTATGATTTGGTTTATTATAAAACTATGCAAATAATGTATAAAGCTAAATTAAAGTTACTCCCAGTCTGTGTACAACGGTTTTTCTCAATACATGAGTCAAAATATAATTTGCGTGATGTTTGTAAATTTGTTGTACAAAAAGCTAGAAAAGAGACTAAAAGGAGACGTTTATCTGTTGTGGGAGTTAAACTATGGAATGACGCTAACCTAGATTTACCAATGTGCAGCTCATTTTCAGTTTACAAAAACAAAAATTGTAGAGCAATCTTTGAAAGCTACAAATGTTAATGTTTATTTGTTTTTGTTTGTTGCTGTTCTTCTCTGATATTTATATATTAAAAAAATGTCTCTACTACTATACACGTAAACCTTATTGGTCCTCCTTTTCTGGTTTAGTTTTGCTACTGTTTGTATGTAGGACAGGCATTAATATAAGCACTTTGCTTCTGCCTGTGCCTTTTCACTCACTATTGTGTTGATAATGTTAGTGTTGATAATGTTTGTTGATAATGTTAGGCCACGTTTACACGTAGCCGGGTATTTACAAAAACGGATATAAAAAAAATCCTCGTTTACACGAAGTGGCATGAAAACGCTGTTAAGGTGCTATGAGCAGCCAAACCTGCAGGGGGCAGTACGGAGCGCGTCGCCGCGTACCCTACGCTGTAGGCTCTGCGTTGGTGTAACGTGGAACCATAAATCAGCCTTGACTGCCAGTTACTTCCAAGACTGAACGAGAGTCTTTCGTTTGGAGTGACAGAGAAGTGGAGTTAGACCCCGTCCACACGTAGCCGGGTATCTGCTAAACCGAAGATATTAAGATATTAACGCGGCAGCTCCGTGGCGGGACACGGGGGGACTCGGGCTCGTTAACTGCGGCTTACAGAGAAGGAGACGCGCAGATGATCTACAGGTTTAGAATGCTTATGAATGTGGTCGAAAAAGCAGATCTTCAGTTATGTGTGGAAGGGTTTTATTTTTAAAAAACGATGTAATGTGGATACAAATTATTTTATAAACGGAAGGGGGGAAATATTCGGTTTTAAAAATACCCAGCTACGTGTGGACGGGGTCTTACTTTTTAAGTGTGACTTTAGAATATAAAATACAAGAAAATATTGACGGTGGCCAAACAAATTGTAAACACAGGTCGCACAAATGATGCTGGTGACGTTTCTGTGACGTTCTGAGCCTAAATCTCAGTTTTCCTCCGTTTTCCTCTGTTTAGACGCAAATGTGAAAACGGAGTTTTTGAAAATCTCCACTTTGGCCGGCGTTTTCAGAAATGATCGTTTTTGGTGACTTTGACCTCCGTTTTCGTGTAAACGAACGGCCAAAACGCATGAAAACGCCTCCGTTTTTGCTCCGTGTAAACGGGGCCTTAGTGTTGATAATGTTTGTGTTGATAATGTTTGTAGTGTGATGTGACTGAATAAAGAATTTCAATCAAAATAAAACCGGCCTTGATGAAGTATTTGGAACCCTCATTTCATTTAACAACCTTTTTATTGGCACTTTTGCACTAGGACTTACTGAGCCCGACTCGGCTCTACCCGCCTCTACCCGTTTGTTTTTCCACAGCCAGGGGAGAAGTGGGCGGGTTGGGGTGAAGCTGCTGTGACGTACTCGATTGCGCAACCGCTTTGTTCATGTCGGTGCTGATCAGAAATCAGCTGGAGCCGCGCGCGGCTGAGAGTAAAACAGCCCGTCTACATCCCTTTTTTAATTCTCTCGTCAGCCACCAGGTTTATGAACATCTGCACCTCAGAGTTGGATCACCAAACAGACGTTTTGCGCTTTATAATAAAATCGCCGCGAGCCGCGGGCATGGATGTATTGGCCGCGGGTCGCTCTCGCGCTGACTCCCGCTTCCTGATTCAAACGTCTGCCGGCCCCGCCCCCCGACCAATCAGTGGCGCGGAGGGTGATGACGTCAGAAATAGTCCCGGCTCAGCCCGGATAGAACCTCGCTAGAATGGTTACAGAAATAGTATGGGCTTGGAGTGGCTCTACCCGTCTCAGCCCCGAGTGCAAACGTGCAAGACGGGGCCGCACCGAGCTGAGCCGGGCGGAGGCGGGACTAGTGCAAAAGCGCCATAAGACGATCAGTTCAAGCTGACTGCAGGTTCCAGATGTTTCCACAGATGTTCAACAGGATGTAGATCAGGACACTTCAGGACAGTCCAGTGTTTGGTTCTGAGTGGTTCTTGGCTGGTTCTAGTTGCGTGTTTTGGGTAATTTTCCTGTTGGAAGACCAATGACCTGCGACTGAGACCAAGCTTTGTGACTCTGGACAGAACATCTGTCTGCAGAAGGTCTTGATGGTCTTGAGATTTCATCGTACCTGCACAGATTCAAGACACCCGGTACCAGACTCCAGCTCCAGAACAGAACCGAGCCTCCTCCAGGTTCCAGATCCAGTCTTCTTTTCTTTGAAGGACTTGTTTTACATCTGTGAATTTAAAGCTGGTGTTGTTTGTCAAAAACCTCCAGTTTTGTCACAGTCTTCCAGAAGCTTTGTGGTTTGTCAATTTGAATGATGACAAATTCCAGTGTGGGTTTTTCTGACGTTGGTCCACCAGTGGATCCTCCTCAGGCGTCCACTCGGGTCCAGGCAGTGATGGATGCTGATCAGACACTGATGGATCGTGACCTTGGAGGTCACCTTCAATCTCTTTAGAACTTGTTCTCTGTTCTTTGGTTTCCACTAGTGTTGTCCCGATCGATCGGGTCTGATCACGGCATTTTCAAAACATCGGTATCGGCCAAAAAAGTATCGGGACAAACCTAGTTATTAATGTTTTTAATATATATTAAAGCGTTTTATATATCGTTGTATTTAACGTCACTTCCGGCCGGCAAAGTAAGTGAAACTAACATGGTTTACATGTTTGAATTGTGAAATTTTATATCTGTTCATGTTCATTAAGCTGCTGCTATTCATTCATTCATTCATTCATTCATTCATTCATTCATTCATTCATTCAGAGTGTTGCACTAAGGTTAAGACAAAAAGTATTTTAATTTTCTTGTGTTTGTGAGTTTGACTGGATGTCATTCAATGACCTCTTTTGAAGTTAAATTTATTTATTTCTGTTATTGCACTATTCTGCACTTTTTGTTTTAGTTTACAATTCCATATTTTTACATTTTGTGGCACCAGAGCTGATAAGCTTTGTTGAAATAATGTCCATGTTGTTTCCAATGGACAAGAAAAGAAACTTGGGATCATTTAGTTTTAGTCCTCTTTTCTTTCCTTTTTTTTAAAATTCATTGCCAAAATGTATCTGATCGGGAAAAAGTATCAGAAATGTATCGGGAGCCAAAAAAAGTGATCGGATCGGGAAAAATCGTGATCGGCAGAAACTCAAACTCAAGTGATCGGATCGGATCGGGAGCTAAATAATCCTGATGGGGACGACCCTAATTTCCACTGGTATCATCCGTGTCTTCAGTTTGTCCTCAGTTGTCTTTGTGTCCACAGTCCTGCAGAGCCTAAACTTCTGAATGAAATGTCCAGCTGTAGTTGCAGGAACATCCAGTACCAAATAGTTTATCCAGGCCGGTTTCATTTATCCCTTTAGTTTTTTGTACAAAATTCTGGTGAACAACAATAAAGAAGTCTGATTTTCATTCAGTCACTTCCAGTAAATCATTGTCACAGTTTCAAGTTATTGCAGTGGACGGATGACAACACATCTGTCCACACCTGCACATCCATTATTAAATAGAAACAGCTAGTTGGCAGCAGCTCAGTACCAGTTTAAAACATACCTGTACTCAAGTACTGGAGGACGAGTACAGAGTGGAGCTCCTTACCTGGGCGGGGGCAGGAAGCGCTCTTCCTTTTCCAGATATCGAGCGAGCGTCAGAGCCACATGTCGTTCCAAACACTGATGGAGAAAAGCAAGGATGCTTGGTCAGAAACTAAAGGACTATTGAGTATTTAACATCAGGTTACATCACCATTTACTTAAAATTAACTCATGTTCAAAGCATCAAACGGTAAAGACTGTAAAAGCACAGAAAACAACAGTGACAACTGCTGCAGTAATGTTAATGACTGTGTTGTTTTGGTGAGTTCCAGCACTATAAAGTCTCACAGAGGAGTAGGCCTGTGTTGAAAAAAATCGATTTCCCAATTCTAAATCGATTCTCATATTAATTCCTAAAAATCGATTCATATGTCTAAAGATCGATTTTTTTTTTCTTTTATTTATTTATGTATTTTTTTTTTTTTTTTTTACATTACATCATTACATTACAACCTTTGGTACTTTTTTGTTTATCCTCAAAAAAGGAATGTTTTGTTGGACACGAGAATAACTGGTGCCATGTTTTTGCCTTTAAATATGTTTAAAGGTATGAAAACAAAGTGTTAGGTCATAATTGCATAAATTGTTTATATTTCATTACTTTATATACTGTCTTGGGGTTACATTTGCAAAAAATGCTAAAAACCAAATGCTCAAAAATTAAAAACCAAAATAGACCGAAAATGGAACCAATAAAAACGGAATGTAGGAAAAAATAAAACTGATTTCCTCCGTCTCTGTTTCCTCCCTGGATCTGTTTGATAAATTTTGACCCACGATGTTTCTGAAAGCAGTTCTATCAGCATTCTGGGAGCTGATTGGTCCTTACAGCATCATAGGCTGCAATACTTGCTGTTTAATCTCAATATAACACTAGTAGTAATATGTTGCAGAACTACAGTCATAATTCATGCAACAGCTCAATTAACACTAACCCAAATCAATATCGGAATCGAATCAAATCTTGATAATCGATTCTGAATCTTAGGAATCAGAATCAAATCGATTCTTGACATTTGAATGGATCCCCAGCCCTACAGAGGAGACATGAAGATACATGGAGATGTTGGTAAGCTGGGAGGACTTACATAATCCACGATGCTGCGGAGCAGCTGCATGTCAGAAGCTCTGCAGCCTGAACTTTTCTCCAGCTGTAGGTGAAGAGCCGGAGCGCAGGACATTCCCACCAGCTTCAGACCTGGGATCCTGTCACACAGCCAGAACAGCAGTCCACAACTAAGCATCGACCGTGACACCACACCACTCCACCCTCACCGTCTGCTCAACACTTCATGTCAACTTTTACTTCACCATTTTTCCTTCAGAGCTTTGAGGAGTCCAGCATCCCGGGAATGAGGGGAGTTGTATGTGGTATTTAGTGTTTTAATCATTCTTACTGCATTTTATTGTGATGTAATTTTACCTATTTATTCCTAAATCAACCAACAGCTCATTTCATCATTAATTTCGAAGTGATGACTTGATCCAACTTGTAGTCCATTGGCACTTGTCAGCACCACTCAAGGTAACAAAACTTACCTATGATTTTTTTTAAAGATCCATGTCTGTAGATGATATTCTGGTATGATAACCTTCCTGAGTGGCAGCTGGATCAGTTATCAGTTCATGAAGTTACCAGCCCCTTCAGAAAATGACATTTTAGATGCTGCTGCATATCCTGGTTCAGACTCATGTACAGGAAATCTGTCAATGTTTCACTATATTGTCTTTGGTATCATTTTAAAGGAGACCTTTTAAGCATTCATTCAAGCTAAGATGTGAATCTTTCTGACCAACATAGAGGTCACTGCAGCCCTTTAAACTATAAACAACACACATTTTTACACTATTTTCGCCTAAATGATATACTATCTTTTAGCCCTGTGTCATCTAGGAACAACAGAGACATAAAGTACAAAAACTGATATACTCACAGGTCCCCTTTAAAATGATACCAAAGACAATATAGTGAAACATTGACAGATATCCTGTACATGAGTCTAAACCAGGATATGCAGCAGCATCTAAAATGTCATTTTCTGAAGGGGGTGGTAACTAATAAATGTGCAGTGAAATACCCGTCAGTCACAATTTGTCTTACTTTACTTATTGTATTTTTTCTCATAATCCTTTTTCATTTTCTCCCGTTCAAATCCAGTTAATTGGGTCTTGGTGGGGCTGATCTCTGCAGTTTGAAGCCTTGTATAATAATTGTAAAAATCTGGGTTATTTTCTTGGAGGATCTGGTCATATCAGACAGTGAGTTTTCTCCACCACATCGGTAGTACGGTTCCTTTTCTCTGCTGTGCGTCCCGTCACCGTCTCCATCACCAAGCGCTTTCCCAAATTCAGCTCAGCCTGGATCATTTCTCGTGTTTCTGCTTTTCCCCACATCCAAGTAATGATCTGACATGCTGACATGTTTGCTGCATTTAACACCACACACTGTTCGCTGTTTGATTGCGTCATCACACGCCGTTATTAATTGTTCGGTTTTTTTCAACACTTATTCCACCAAACACTGAAAGTGTTTTTTTTGCTATTTTCGGCCGAACAATTTCGGTTACCGAACATTTGGTGCAACACTAGTTAAAACGGACTTGAACTTACCCCTGCAAAGCTTTGTAAACATGCTTGCACTTCTCTCTCAGGACAGTGAAAATATCTGTAGAAAGAAGGAAGAAAAAGGGACAGAAACAAAAACAGAGCTGAATCGCAACATGAAACAGAACCTGAATGTGAGCCAGAACCCGAGGAGCGCTGAGGAAGAAGCAGCAAAGAACCGATGTCTACCTGGATCCTCCTCCATGATGTTGAGAGCCTCGATGGCGGCAGCTGCCAGCATGGGAGGCAGGGAGGCGGAGAAACAGTAGCCCTGCCCCGACAGACGCTAAAAAACACAACATTTACTAAACCTCACTTCTATGGAGGATTTTTAGTGACAAAATTAAATAAATAAATACATCATTAATCATTAAAATGGGAATTAAATACATCATTCATATATTAAATGTGTCATTAATTAATTAAAATTGGAATTAAATATGGCATTAATTAATTAAAATACAATTCATTTTAAGTAAAAAAACAATTATTTTAGTATTTAATGAATTAATGACACATTTAATTAACGATTTTGTGTTGCTGTGTGTGAATCATGAAATGTCAAACTGTCAGTTTCACTCGTCAAACTCAGTGGGCGGGACTAACGCGAATCTAGTGGAATCCACTGCTTTGGTCTGAAACTGGAGGTGGAAGAGGAAGCCTTTCTAAACACGGCAGCTGTGAGTTTGGAGGATTTTCGTGAACTTTGTAGAGAGTTGGTGAGCGATATCTTCGACCTTGCAGGACCTGCTGACCCCGAGCAAGTAGCATGTAAAGCAGAGGAACTGACTGAAGTTGTTGGAGTTATTTCTGCACTTTCCCACCAAGCCCTGCAACAACCCATTATGGGGATTGGATTAGCCTTGACTTGATGTGCAGGGGAACCAATGAGCTGTTTGGAATCTGCCCACTGAGTTTGACGAGTGAAACTGACAGTTTTACATTTCATGATTTACACGCAAAAAGAAATCATTACAACACAAAATCATTAATTAAACGTTTCATTAATTCATTAAATACTGAAATAATTAAATATATTGTTTTACTTAAAATGAATTGTATTTTACTTGATTGACCTATTTCAGCCCAATTCTAATTAATTAATAAAACATTTAATTAATTAATGACACATTTAATTAATTAATTATGTATTTATTTATTTAATTTTGGCACCAAAAATCCTCCATACACTTCACATGCTCAGAATCACTGATTTAATGTGGTTAAACAAACAGAGTTTTCCAGATTATACAAAATCATTCGAAATCCTTCTGATCTGATACAAACTTGTTTAATTTGAGCTGTAAAACAGTAAAACGGTGACAACATAGAAGCAAGAAACTGCTGCAAAGTTGTCTCACTTAAATAAATAATCAATCTTTTAGTCGCAGTTTCTTTTCCAAGTAATAAAACATCCGTCTGAATCAGGTTCAGTCTGCCTTGTTCACATTATCATTGAATCTACGGCCTTTCATAATAAGAGGCTGTCACCTGATGGTCAATGACAAAGGAGCGGCCGCAGCAGAAGCCCCCGATGGAGGCCACGGCGTTCTCCATGTTGGCGCTGATCAGATCGATGTCGTCTATCTGGAGCAGAAACACGCAGACGTGAGCAAAGATTTAAGCAAACGACCCGTACCACGGACGCCGGAGTCGTGTTTTACATTTGACACAGTTTGATCCGTCTAAAAGTGACGTTAGCGTAGCGACTGAAGCATCACCTTGAAGGTTCTGGATGAGAAGCAAACTCAGGAAGTTAGGTGTACTCACATTGACGCCGAAGTGCTCAGTGACTCCTTTACCGTGTCTTCCCAACACACCAAAGGACATGCTCTCCTCCAGGAAGATCCGGACCTTGTATTTGTACTTGAGCTTCACCTGGAGATCACAAGAGCTTGTGTTGGAACCAGAAAGGCAGGAGATGCTCGGGCGTGGATCAGAAAAACCCACACTCCACTCAATCTACCGCCACCGGACGGGAGGAGGAGCGTTGGTGACTCCTGAACGGCATCTGTTTGTCAGTGTTGTGCATGAACGTGTTCATTTCTGTGAGAACGTTGAACTGAACGCAACATACATGCAAATAAAGAACTTGAACTTGTTCATTCTGCAGATCACGAACTGGAATTTTAACTGTTCAGATTATGTGAGTTTCAGCTTCACTGTTTAGGTCCAATTATTACGGAATAATCGTTATTTCACCAGCCGGCGGCACATTTAAAATACGCGACAAGACGACGACTTCACACTACATTACCCACAATGCAGTGCACACACCAGCATAACAACGGGCACCAGCTCCATGGCAACGGCAGCCCGAGCCCGGTGCATCTTTACATGACCAGTGAAGAGAGAGACGATGCAGACGCAGCGTCAGCGAGACATAGATGATGATCCCTATCATTATCTGCTGGAATTTTACACATCGTCTCCCAAAGAGTCTGACGGTAGAAATCTAACCTTTCTGTACAAATTATGTTCACCTGCGCTGAGAAAACAAGTCCGAGCGTCTGCCTCGTCAACTTCACATTTGAAACGTCATGTGGAGTTAAAGCATCCGTCCAGTGTGAGAAAATATCTGCAAGTCCTTGACAATCAAACAAAGTCATCAGGAAAGAGCAAGAAGACCCAACAGCCCCAAAAGACCCCAGTCACTGCTGCTCCTTCAGGGGGAGGATTTACCTGCAACAGGTAGAAACACTGATAATGGACTACAATGTTGGAGATTTACAGCCTCTGAGTAAAGTTGAAAAGCCACTAGGACAATACACGATTGCACAGTAGGGATGGGCGTTATGGACTAAAAAATGTATCACGATAATTTCTGGCATTTATCCCGATAACGATAAAAATGACGATAAGAAAAATACCAATTCAACTCCACTTTTGTAACTATAAATCTATCACCACATTCAGTCTTTAGAGCCCCCAAAACACTGCTCTAAAAGAATACTAAAGATTACTAAACTACACCAATTACATTTAATTAATAAAACTGGAATGACTCAGATCCGCCATGTTTGTTACACAAACACGTATCAACGGGAACCTTCCTTCCTTCCTTCCTTCCTTCCTTCCTTCCCCCCCCCCCATAAGACGTCTCGGTTCAGGCATATTGGATCAAAGTGCTTGTGTGCTGTGATGCACGGGAGATCTGCAAAAACGATCAAAGTTGTGCGCATCTTACCAGTGCATTAGGCTACGGCGTCGACGGCGTAGCCTACGCCGTTGACGCCGTAGCCGTGGCTCTAGAGCCTGCAGCGCACCGCCATCCGCTCTCCGCTCTCGCCGGGATGGAGACGCCGGTGGGCAGGATGCACGTTTGGGTGGGCATAGCCCACCCCTGCCCCCCCCCTAAAACCGGCCTCGGTGCTGGGTCCACCGTTTGATGACAGACCAGAGGCTGAGGGGACTGGCCCGGGACTTTGACGAAACGGGAGGCGCAGGCTTCGCGTCAAATAGGCAAGAACATCTTTATTTAATTTAATGACGCCAGATCTGGCTGGGGTTTTTATTGTAGCATCGGCTATCTGCTGGTTGAAACGTGTGGTCGGTTAGTCTATCTGAGTTTTATGGTGTTTTTATAGTTCATGCTTTATGGTGCTGTACTTTTTTATTTTTTTTTTATTTTTACTTTTTTGTAGGTGCGCCGTCACCTTAATGTTTTTAGCTGCATTTTCATCTGTATTTCTGGTGCGCCGTCACCTGTTTAGCTGTGTTTTCATCTGTTTCTGGGTGTCAAAACTGTTCGAGGGCCAGCAGGTGCCACCGTCTGACATCACTACCCAGAATGCATTGCGGTGTAAACAACAATGGCGACCTACGAGTTAAATTATATTTTCAAGTTTCATAAAAACGAAGACATCAAAAAGGTTTTTTATATCACATTGTTATAATTGATACCAACATTTATCTTTTAAGACCTACATGTCTTAATAGCCAGGGTTCCCTTTAAACTATGTGAACTGAACTTTGAACTAGTTCATGAGAAGTAGGAACTTGCACAACACTGCTGTTTGTTCAGATTAACGAGTTAAAGTCTCAAGAAAGACGATTCACCACGTCTACAATCACATGACCATCAGCAGAAGGAGCCTTCACGTGAACGTCCTTCGTGTCAGCCGAAGCCCGAACCTTCGTGGCTGCGTGAAATGCGCTTATCCCTCCTGAGGTTTACTAATTTATTAGGTTCATTAGTTTTGCATTTACCAGCTCGGGAAGAGGACAGATGTCCGCAGTGTTGATGTACAGCCCCTCCACAACGATAAACTTCCGCGTCACTCGAGCCTTACGAGGATTCTGCAGAGAAAAGAAAAAGATTTTGGTGAACAGAATATTACTGAAGGGAATCAGCAGCACAAGGAACCAACCTTCTGGTCCTCCAGCTCCTGCTCTTTGAGCAGCCGCTCCAGATCCTCCATGTCGTTGTGTTTGAAGTATTTGATGAAGCTGCGCGACGCCTGGAGACCTTTCTGGATAGAAAAACATGCGGCTTCGTCCCTGAACACGAGACACAAGCGTCAGAAGGCCACCCTCAAACCCAACACAGACTGGGAGATGTGTTTTCTTGCAGATTAGGGCTGGGCGATATGGACCAAAAGTCATATCTCCATATTTTCTAGCTGAATGGCAACTCGATATATATCGATATTTTTTCTGTGCCATAATTGGGGTTTCCCCCAAAGCATTATAGCATAGCATCTCTGTTAGCTTCATTTTTTTCTGAGGCAAACCCTTAAAAAAAACAGTCAGTTTTAATACAAAGCCTCGTGCCAAATGTCACACAGGTACCTTTATTAACAGAGGTCTGCACAATATCAACATGTATAAAACAAATGAAATCAAAATAAACTGCCTGCATATATAGAATAAAAATGCTTCTTGAATAAAATAAAACAAATATCCCTTTCCTGCATAACAATTAAATTAAAATTGCAATTAATACAATGTAGACAGTAACAGGCAGACTTTTCCACTGAGGTTGACAGTTGTGCAAATAACAAAACATTTGTGTAAATCTCAAATAAAACATTCAAATAAAATAGTCACAAAATAAGCTATATTAAAATCATTAAAAAAAATAAAATAAAATTAAATCGATATAAACGATATAGTCTCGTACCATATCGCGTTTGAAAATATATCGATATATATTAAAATCTCGATATATCGCCCAGCCCTATTGCGGATCAAAGCCTCTGCAGGACGTTGGATGAGACTGAACCAGGATTTAAGCCACTCACACAAATATGATGTCCCCTCTCTTGGAGTAGGCAGGAATCGCACTGGCAACCGTTGCAAAACCATAAGAGTAAATGATGGCCTCTTCTGTGTTCATGAATTTGGCGAGTCGACTCTCCAGCTCCAGATGGACGTCTGCAGGGGAGAAAGACACCCAGACGTGCAGATGATCCTCTAAGTTCACTGAGAGGGATCAAATATGCTGAGAGGAACCTGAAACATTTATCATCAGAAGTCCTGCTTCTGATGGGAGCTTCACATGACATTTCCTTTGGGTATTCTCAAACAGAGAGCCCCCACCTGACCTGAGCCCAGTCTACCGGACTTAGGTGTCAAAATGACCTGAATCTGCATTTGACGGATCTTCTGAGATTTGAGTTTTTGTTAATACCAGTCTGGGTCCAGATCACTTTCTACGGTGAGACTTAACCACAGGCGAGTCTTAGGGATGTGAACACAGGCTAATCAATTCTACTGATCTCAGGTCTTTGAGAGGAAACAAACGCAACGGTTTTTATTCTGAGTGAGGAGAACGTTACGACGACTCTTGAGAAAGCTAAAACCTCGTTCAGGAAATCAAAGGTAGGAACGCAGCACCTGGCCCTGAGTGTTACCTGGATTTAAACATCTACAAATTGACTAATAAACCCACTGAAAACACATCCAACTTGACTTTTATTGATCATTCAACTGACTTGGAGAATAAAGTCTGTCCCATGCGCTGTTCTGTTGATATATGGAGGACTTCTGAGCCCCCTCCTTCCTATCTGGAGCAGGTGAAGGTGAAAATGTGGATTAGAGACAAGAATAGGAAAACTAGTGTCGGCTTTAAACGCTCAGTTATGTTATTCCAGCCTCAATGCAGATATTCACACTCCGTTAAAGTAAAGACAGGAGCTTCACACCTCTGGATAACTGAGGACCAGCTCTTCCACTCACCAAACGTCCCGTAAAAACCTCGAGGACCACACGTGCCAACGCCGTATTTCTTTAGAGACGCTAAAGCCTTTTCCTGGAATGAGAAATTGAAAACGCAAAAAACATTTTCATTCAAATTTCCAAGCGACGTTTTTCATGATGAGCAACAAAAACCCATAAACACTGACCTTCACGCGCTCGTTGTCAAGGAGACCCAGGAAGTTAAACGAAGCAAAGTTTACACACTCTTTTCCGTTTATGATGATTTTGTGGCTCGGAGGTCTGTAATCAAAGACGAGCTTTAGGATTGTAACACTGCAAACCCCTTAACCACAGAAAGCATGAATAACGCTGGGAGAACATGGAATCAAAGACATTTATTGTTGTTTGTTTTGTCAGTTTTATTTCATAAGTGAATATATGTACAAATCCAAGAATCCCTAGTTTAAATCCTGGGGCTTTTTGGTGCAAAAGCCATCAGTTCAATTCAATAATACCTCAATACTACTAATATATATATATATATATATATATATATATACACACATGTCTCTCCTCTTCATCCTTTCTTTCCTATCTCTCTTTTCCTCCTCTACCCAGCTGGTCTTCAGCAGGAAGGTCCCCCTTATGATCCAGGTTTCTTCCCTCCTAAAGGGCAGTTTTTACTTGCATATTATGTCATGTTTTGATCTCTGGAGACAACCTGTGTTGTAATAGACGCTATATAGATAAAATTATTAACTATTAATTATGACACTAAATCGTTAACGGTATATTTAATAACTGTGGAGGGTCTTAAGGCTGGATTATGGTTCTGCGTTAAACCAACGCAGAACACACGCCGTCACCGTGACGCCATCGTGAACCTTCAGACTTCTCCGTCACTCCATTTCTCCGCGGTGCAGTTCCCCCCGCGACCGCTAGGGGGTGCAATCTTTTCCTAAATGGTTTATCCGACTTCTCCGGTCACAGTGAATCAAAGAGGACAACTATTGTGCAAAAAAACTAAACAAAAGAAAATCACACATACAGGAAGAAAAGAGGCTGAAAGTTCACGACTGCTTCATGAACCGGTACCGGAAATGCGTTGCTACCAAGCGAACCAATCACAGACCTCTCATCTGCGTTGGTCTGCGTCGCCTCGACGTGTAGTTACAATTTCTGGGAGGTGACGTCAGGCACGGCGTGGTGTGCGCCGTGGGGTGCTCATTGCGGCGCACGCTCAGCGTTGATTTAACGCAGAACCATAATCCTGCCTTTAATATTAGACATCCATCCATCATCTACATCAGGGGTGTCAAATGTGCATGTCGCATGCGGCCCGAGAGAGGTTTTCATGCGGCCCGAGAGAGGTTTTCATGCGGCCCGAGAGAGGTTTTCATGCGACCCGAGAGAGGTTTTCATGCGGTTTTCATACTCTTCAACATAATATAGCAGTCAAAAAAAAAGAAAAGAGAAGTAAGAGGGATACAAAACATGTACTGTATGTTATACAATGTTATACAAATGTATTGAAACACATGGCTCTTCAGTAGGGATTTCATATGGATCCAAACCGTTAATAATCATTATTTTCTCCATATACCGCTCCCTGGCTTCCTTGTTTAAGGTATCCCGGTAAATTCCAGTTCCTTTCCAGCAGTTTAACATCTTTTTTTTTGCGTTCCGTCTGTTCACTTGGTGAAACAGAAAAGCGTCCCGTGTTCTCTCATCAAAACAAATGCAGCGACGGGACAGGAGTTTTCCGGCAGTACGTAGTGTTCTTTCTGGTAAAGCACTACCGCTTTTGTCCAAAAGATGCCGCCAAACTCAGAAAAGCTGAAAGTTACGTTGTGCTGCTTTAATTATACTGGAAAAATCTCTAAATCCCAAAGAAACACTCTCGGATGTAATAAAAAAGATTTCGCTTTTAATTAAATTTCCTATAAAAAAGCGAAATATAAAAAAAACATACTTGTTTCTGTTTATCTTTGTAAAATGATATTAAAAGTATCTTACATAATTTGAAAAAAAACAAGAAATTTCAAGAAAAGATCCTGAAGAAATATATTTTACATAATTAGAGTGTAAACAAAGTGCATATTTCCTTTTAAATTAACTAAACTGATATTGGATTAGATAACAATAGTAAAAAAAAAAAAAAAAAAAAGAATTAGAAAAAAAAAAAAATTCGCACTGTTTTTGTTATTATGAGCGTGCGGCCCACGAGAAAAGAATTGGTGAAATCCGGCCCGCCAAGCAAAATGAGTTTGACACCCCTGATCTACACGGCCCTCGTCAGGATCCCAGGGGTCCGCTGGGCCAGCTCTCCTCCAGTGGGAGGTTTTGATGCACAGCGCTCTACAATTCCTGCCAAGGCGTTTCAATCGCTCCAAAACTTCTTCAGCCACTCTGATGCAGATGCGCTGCTATTCTTCAGATCACGGTGCTGTTGCAAGACACCGTTTTTGGCTGACTTTAGTTCCTGAACAAAGATCCTCAGAATTACTCTAGACTACTCTGGTACACAGATGAGATCTTGGCCCATCAGCGACCGACAAGCACCCAGGCCCCGTGGCTGCACAACGAGCTCAGACCACCAACCTTCCGCCTCCGTGCTCGACACTGGGAAATGAGGCGTTTCTGTTGAAAACCAAACATGGCAACGAGCATTTTGGCCAAACAGCTCCACTTTGGTCTCATCAGTTGTAATTCCATGTTATTTTTTCAGAGAGAACAGGCTTTTACTGTCAATCAAAGCGAGCCGGGTCGCTCAAATTGATTTGTGCACGACTGTTGTATTTGCACTTTTTTTATAAGCTGCATTTCTTGTTAATAAAATATGTTAATATTAAGCATGTTATGTTGTTATTGTTCAGTAATAGTGTTTGGTATTCAGTTTCTGAACGGTGAAGGCTCAAGCCAACAGTTTGGTAATACCACTTGAGGCTTACGTCATCATTTTTAATTAGTCACGGTAACAGCCTGTCCTAACTGCATGCGAGCGTTGACTATCGCGTCGCACTGCGTGGCATCGGACGCTCTCTGTCATGAAACACTGAAACTGTTATGGGCCCCCACGTTATTTTGATTGACAGCTGAAACTCGCTTTTTAAAAGGCTGATTTATGGTTCCGCATTACACCAACGCAGACCCTACGCCGTTGACTTTACGCGGAACCATAAATCAGCCTTTATTCACCGCACTACCCGCCTGTGCGCTCCTGAAAGAAACTCCTAAAATAACCCTTAAAGAGTAAAGAGACAAGTAAAAGATGGGTGAGTACTTGTAATCTTCCTACGTTTGTACTTTCTAAACAGAAAACAAGAAAATCACAAAAATTGTGATATTTAAATGGATGAGCAACGGCTGATCCAGTTAGTTGAAATGAGAAGTTATCTCTATGATTCCTCCTCATTTCACTACAAAAACCTCAATAAAGTGGCAGAAAGAAATATTATCCTATTATATATTATCTTATTATTATATCTTATTATCTTATCTGAACCTTCCAGCTCCCTGGCGATCTCCCTCCAGGAGCTGCCACTTTATTGAGGTTCTTGTATTGAAATGACTGTTTCCTACAGCGCTTTCAACCGGCTCTCAAGGCGAGTGACAGGAAGAAAATAGAAGCAGGGCGTCCAACAAAAGTCCAGCTCAAAACGGTGCGCCGCGTTGCGCCGATTCGCTCGCAGCCAGTTTGGACAGTCCAATAGGAAATAGCAAAAAGCAATGGAATTGTTTTTGTCGCTGACGCTCGCTCGTGTCGCATGCAGTTAGGACATGGTGTAATACCGTATACCGGGGTAAAATGTGGAGGAAGTTTGACGGTATCAAAATTTGGATACCGCCCAAGCCTAGTGTGTGGGTACTGAGATGTAGTTTTTATATTCCTCTGAGCATCACGTGGTCTGAGCTCGGGGCAGACTGAATGAAGCAAAAAGGTGTGTTTGTTTGTTTTACCCTGAGACAACGTCGTAGTAGAGGCTGGGGTGGTCTTTGGAGACCAGAGGAACCAGAGGCTCTGGCTGCCATTCTTCTATCAGGTCCTCCTTTTCCTGCAAGGCACAACCATACGACAGCCGTTTGGTGGTACACGGTTACAAACACTGCCTCTACTCGTCACCACGCTACTGGCGTTACCTTCTCTGTCAGTTTGTAGGTCTCGTGAAGTTTGTAGGTCTTCGAGAACAGAAGCCTGATGATCCAAAGTATGAGGATCCCCTCCAGAATCAGGTGATATGCAGGAGCCTAGGAGACAGGCAGAGGTGTCTTCAGTATTCACATTCATTACTCAGGTAGAAGTATAGATACTAGAGTTTAAAAATACTCCTGTAGAAGTTGAAGTATCTAATCAAGTTTTTTACTCAAGTAAAAGTATAAAAGTACAGGTTTCAAAACTACTTAAAGTATAAAAGTAAAAGTAATGTAAGGGGGAAAAAAGCCATTAAGGACAAACGCCATTGAAAATGAATGTATCTTAGTATAATGTAAATATATTAAAGAAGCATATATGTGTACTATTGAGCATTAACATGTGTTTCAAAGAGCAGGAGATATGATGACTAGTTGCCTATAAGTATTGTAATGGTGCAAAAAGTCAAACTTCAGAGGCAAGTTATCATTTATCCTAACCTTTATTGGAATGTACATCCAAGTTTAGTTGCAGGAATCTGAGGGAACGGATGTAAGAACAAAACTGGACAAGAACATCTGAAACAACCACAACCAAATTCACTCTATCCGGATGGAGCAATTTAACTGGATAGTTTTTATTTAAAGGCCGAAATGAAAGAGTAACGAGGCTGTTTTTAAAATGTAAGGAGTAAAAAGTACAGATAATTGCGTGAAAATGTAAGGAGTAAAAGTAAAAAGTCGTCTGAAAAATAATTACTCCAGTGAAGTATAGATAACCAAAATTTCTACTTAAAGCAGCACAACGTAACTTTCAGCTTTTCTGAGAAAAGCGGTAGTGCTTTACCAGAAAGAACACTACGTTTCCCATGAGCACCAGCGCGTACTACCCGAAAACTCCAGTTTTTCTGTGTTTTTATATTAAACTACGCCTCGTGTTGGCTAAAGTTTAACCCGGTTTGGTGTCGTGCGATTGGGTTCAGAGAGAACGACCCATAACACTCGTATAGACGTGTTAAAGGGGACCTATTATGGCATTTAAATGTATATTTTAAACAGGCCTTGAATGTCTTAAAAACAATCTAAAGCTTGTTTTTTCTACATAAATCATAAATCCAGCCTGTGGGCCCTGTCACTAGTTTTACCGCTTCTAACCCCTTTTTCTGTGCTCCATTCTTAGGGAAGGGGGGGGGGGGGGGGGGGTATGATAATGAGGCTCTGTGCTGATTGGCTCCCTGAATGACGTGTAGCAGGGGAGGAGAATAAACCTCGCTCCGCCAGAGCAGCCCGAGCCTGTAAATAAATCACAACACTGAATTTTCACAAATGGCAACTTTATTGTTAAAAAAATAAAATATGAGTTGTATATAAATAACATTTATGCACTATTTCAGCCGGATCTGCCCGGCGGATGCTGAACGCTGGCCCCGGAGCCACGAGAATTCCTGTAGGCGCCCCAAAAGTCACCAAATTTTGCAGCAAGCCAGGCCTGGAGAAAAATGTCATATTTCATGGTTTGCATTAATGGGCGTGGCCTAACGGCTCAACAGCGCCCCCTAGAAAACTTTGTACCTCAAGCCCCACAATACGGTTTGACGTACATGCACGAAAATCGCTACACACCTGTATCATGTCGCAACTTAAAGAAAAGTCTCTTGGCGCCATGGCCGAAACCGAACAGGAAGTCGGCCATTTTGAATTAATCGTGTAATTTTGCCACAATTTATGCCATTTCTTCAGCCGCTTCAGAGCCCGAACCGTAACGTGCACCCAGGTGTGTTATACATCAAAATGTGCGTCTCCATCCTGCGACCATGCACATTACTTTTCTCAGTCAAAAGCGTTACCGTGGCGACGATAGACGCCAAAAAGCCCACCCACCCTTCATCTGATTGGTCCATATTTGATAGTTCCTACTTTCTGCCATAACTTTTGAATGATTTGATATAAAGACTCATGGTGGGGTCATCGGACTCGGTTTTGAGTCCTTGATCTTTATTGGTGAAAATTGCCCGCGTGAGGGCCCGTTCATCGCTGACTGCAGCTTTAATTAAAGTTGATTTTATAAGGTGTTCCACTGGCCACGCCCCCTGCCGAGACCCGGATGTGGAACACAGGTGAACCTCGGGGGTCTCCCCTCGTCTCCTGGGGTCCTCAAAGTTTGTTTCAAGAGCTGGTGAACTCCTCCAGGTGTAGCCGAGGCGGATTCCCGGGTCACAGGGCGGATTCCCGGGTCACAGGGAGGAGGACGGAGGAGACAGATGAGGGGAACCACGCCGCCCACAACTTTACTGTTGTTAACTACATGAAACCAGCTTGAAAACGGCCAGGGCTGCCCTTTAAACCTGGGGATAATCCGTCACGTTACACCCGAGCGTTGTTGTGTATGGTTTCGGGAGGGAGAAGAGGAGCCTTACCTCGTAAAACGCCTGCACCATCTCTACCAACACCCACTGCTGTCCCGACGCCATGTTTATCTCCTCCTGCCTACGTCATCAGCGGGGCTGCGTTCACGGCCCGCAGGAAAACAAGGAAACCTGGACATCCAACTGAACAATACGACCCGCCCTCAGCCCGTTAAAGAACAATTGTGTTCATTACCCATTCTGTGTTTGTTCCCACAAAGCATGGGAACAAACACAGAATGAGAAGGAAATTTGTCACATTTGGTCTTATTGAGATGAAACGCATTACACTAAAATGTGGAAACAGAATGCTATATTATGTATATACATATAGCATATATATGCTATATGTGTATATATATATATATATATATATATATATATATATATATATATATATATATATATATATATATATATATATATAATGTACAAGTTATCCCACTTAAAAAGATGAGAGAGCCTGTAATTTTGATCATAGGTTCACTTCAACTACAGAATGCTATATATCAGGGATGTGCAGAGACCTTTGGAGGGGCAGGTGCTGAAATTTAAAAAGGGACACATGGAACACGACTTTAACACTTTCCGACAATGACTTTGTTACATTTGTTACTTTGTTACATTACAATACAAAACACTGTCGTGTGTTGTATTGTAATACTTGCTCTGAACTCACAATAACACAAATCA
Source organism: Cololabis saira (assembly GCF_033807715.1). Lineage (NCBI taxonomy): Eukaryota > Metazoa > Chordata > Actinopteri > Beloniformes > Belonidae > Cololabis > Cololabis saira. The sequence continues at coordinate 41,835,575 of NC_084597.1, forward strand.
GGGGGGATGGTGGATTTTATCACATGGGGACAGATAATTTGTGCTGATTACAAATAATATAATATATTACAAATAATAGCAGTGACCAAAACACCTGCAGAAATACTGCAGGAATGACATAGCAGCAGTTAAATGCAGCCTTCTGTAAGCTTTAAATATCCACTGGGCTTACATCAAATACATCAAAACACAACAATAAAAAACACTTTTCTGAACTTATCAATATGACTCTGTCCTTCACAGGATAAGTAACATGGATCACTGCAAAAACTCACAATCTTAACAAGAATATTTGTCTTATTTCTAGTTAAAATGTCTCATTTTAGTAAAAAAAAATCTCATTACACTTAAAACAAGACTCATCACTGGAAAAAACAACAATTTTCGCCTCTTTCAAGTAGATTTTCACTTGAAATAAGTAGAAAAATCTGCCAGTGGAACAAGATTTTTTTGCTTGTAATGAGAAGATAAATCTTGTCCCACTGGCAGATTTTTCTACTTATTTCAAGTGAAAATTTACTTGAAACAGGTGAAAATTGTCAAATAAGTTATTTTTCTGGTGATGACTCTAAATGTTGAAATAGCAGTAAAACCACATTCATTGATGAAATGACATAAGGGATGGAAAGGAGGGATGGCAGTTTTACAGGGGGGATGATTTGGACCGTTTTTATTTCAGGGGGGGATGATTTGGACCGTTTTTAATTCAGGGGGGATGGCATCCCCCCTCAACTCCAGTACTATATATATATATATATATATATATATATATATATATATATATATATACACACATACACAGTGGGGCAAAAAGTATTTAGTCAGACACCAGTTGTGCAAGTTCTCCCACTTAAAAAGATGAGAGATGCCTGTAATTTTCATCATAGGTAACTTCAACTATGAGAGACATAACGGGGGTAAAGAATTCAGGAAATCACATTGTAGGATTTTTACTGAATCATTTGGTAAATTCCTCGGTAAAATAAGTATTTGGTCACCTACAAACAAGCAAGATTTCCGGCTTTCACAGAGCTGTAACTTGTTCTTTAAGAAGCTCCTCTGTCCTCCACTGTTACCTGTATTAATCATAAATCAATCAAATCATCAAAGACAGCTCCCACCCCGGCTCTGACCTGTTTGACCTTCAGGAAGACGCTACAGAGTCATCAGGTCAAAATCTAACAGACTTAAAAACAGAATTTTCCCCAAAGCCATAACCGCCCTGAACAAAACGTGACTGTCTTCATTACTGTTTTTTACAGTGCAATACTTCTATCTGTGCAATATTCCACTACATGTGTAACTAAATACTATCATCTGTAAATAGAATCTCAGGTCTTCACTATTCAAATGCACCTTAACCTTTTTTATATTTTTTATATTTCTTATATTCCTTATTGTTTGCACTATTGTTTCTTATTTGTCTTGCACTGGAGAGGTGATGCTGCTTTCAATCTCACTGTACCAGGTACATTGACAATAAAGTATTATTCTATTCTATTGCACCTGTTTTAACTGGTTATCAGTATAAAAGACACCTGTTTTAACTGGTTATCAGTATAAAAGACACCTGTTTTAACTGGTTACCAGTATAAAAGACATGTTTTAACTGGTTATCAGTATAAAAGACACCTGTTTTATCTGGTTACCAGTATAAAAGACACCTGTTTTAACTGGTTACCAGTATAAAAGACACCTGTCCACAACCTCAAACAATCACACTCCAAACTCCACTATGGCCAAGACCAAAGAGCTGTCAAAGGACGTGAGAAACTAAACTGTAGACCTGCACCAGGACCAGGACCAGGACTAGACCTGGACCAGGACTCAGACCTGCACCAGCTGGGAAGACTGAATCTGCAATAGGTAACAGCTCGGTGAAGAAATCAACTGTGGGAGCAATTATTAGAAAATGGAAGACACTGATAATCTCCCTCCATCTGGGGATCCAAGATCTCACCCCGTGGGGTAAAAATGATCACAAGAACGGTGAGTAAAGATCCCAGAACCACACGGGGACCTAGTGAAGGACCTGCAGAGAGCTGGACCAGAGTAACAAAGGAACCATCAGTAACTCACTACGATCAGGGACTCAGATCCTGCAGAGAGCTGGGACCAGAGTAACAAAGGAACCATCAGTAACACACTACGATCAGGGACTCAGATCCTGCAGGGCCAGACGTTCCCCCTGCTGAAGACAGGACATGTCCAGGTCTGAAGTTTGATACAGAGCATTTGGATGATGCAGAAGAGGATTGGGAGAATGTTATACGGGTAGATGAAACCAAAATAGAACCTTTTGGTGGAAACACAACTTTTGTTTGGAGGAGAAAGAAAGCTGAGTTGCATCCAAAGAACACCAAACCTACTGTGAAGCATGGGGGAGGAAACATCATGGTTTGGGGATGTTTTTCTGCAAAGGGACCAGGACGACTGATCCGTGTAGGGAAAGAATGAATGGAGCCATGTATGGTGAGATTTTGAGTGAAAACCTCCTTCCATCAGCAGGGCATTGAAGATGAAACGTGGCTGGGTCTTTCAGCAGGACAATGATCCAAACACATCGCCACGGCAACGAAGGAGTGGCTTCCTAAGAAACATTTCAAGGTCCTGGAGTGGCCTAGCCAGTCTCCAGATCTCAACCCCAGTTGAAAGTCTGTGTTGCCCAGCGACAGCCCCAAAACATCACTGCTCTAGAGGAGATCATGGAGGAACGGACCAATCACTGCTCTAGAGGAGATCATGGAGGAACGGACCAATCACTGCTCTAGAGGAGATCATGGAGGAACGGACCAATCACTGCTCTAGAGGAGATCATGGAGGAACGGACCAATCACTGCTCTAGAGATCATGGAGGAACGGACCAATCACTGCTCTAGAGATCATGGAGGAACGGACCAATCACTTCTCTAGAGGAGATCTGCATGGAGGAACGGACCAATCACTTCTCTAGAGGAGATCTGCATGGAGGAACGGACCAATCACTGCTCTAGAGGAGATCATGGAGGAACGGACCAATCACTGCTCTAGAGGAGATCATGGAGGAACGGACCAATCACTGCTCTAGAGGAGATCATGGAGGAACGGACCAACCACTGCTCTAGAGGAGATCATGGAGGAACGGACCAATCACTGCTCTAGAGGAGATCATGGAGGAACGGACCAAAATACCAGCAACAGTGTGTGAAAACCTTGTGAAGACAGAAAACGTTTGACCTCTGTCATTGCCAACAATGGGAATATAACAAAGTATTGAAATGAACTTTTGTTATTGACCAAATACTTATTTTAGACTATAATTTTCAAATACATTCATTAAAAATCACACAATGTGATTTTTCTGGATATTTTCATTTTGTCTCACAAAGTTGAGATATACCTTTGATGAAAATTACAGGCATCTCTCATCTTTTCAAGTATGAGAACACAATTGGTGGCTGATTAAATACTTTTTTGCCCCACTGTATGTGTATATATATATATATATATATATATATATATATATATATAGACAATTGTCTGTAAAGAAACAAAAAGCATAGTAAATGCATGATTCATTGGATTATTTATTTGTTTTTATTTATTTTTATTAGTATTTTTTAATGTTGTCACAACTTTTTTCTGATTTAGATTAAATAAATTGAGTCACTCACTCACAAAGCAACAAAATTCACACGTACAGATTGTGTAACGCAGTTCAAAATGCAGCTCAGTGTAGCCGTCGTCCAAAGGAAAATCCACGATCTTGCTCGTGACATGCAGAGCAACGCAGCATAGGGTTCACTCAGTTGAGCATTTGTCGGTTCTATGACATATTAAAACTTCCAACCCCAAAAGCACAGAAAGCATAATTTAAGGTGTAACATTCAACAATAAGTACATTACAGTCATAGACTTGTAGAAAGTACACTGGATGACAGTGTAGGTCAACCGAAACCCAAACAAACGGTCATGACGCTTGATATTTGTGAGGCATGTACATGGGAATAAAACATCTGAAATGCTGCAGTGAACTGGACATACACCAACCAACAGATTGTCTCGGCTGGTCTGACGTAGGGCTGGGCGATATATCCAGATTTTAATATATATCGATATATTTTCAAACGCGACATGGTACGAGACAATATAGTTTATATCGATATAGCTGCCCTTTTTTTCTGATTTTGATATAGCTTATTTTGTGACAAATTGACTTGAATGTTTTATTTGAGATTTGCACAAATGTTTTGTCATTTGTACAACTGTCAACCTCAGTGGAAAAGTCTGTCTGTTACTGTCTACATTGTATTAATTGCACAGTGTATTTTAATTTAATTGTTATGCAGGAAAGGGATATTTGTTTTATTTTATCCAAGAAGCATTTTTATTCTATATATGCAGGCAGTTTATTTTTATTTCATTTGTTTTATACATTTTGATATTGTGCAGACCTCTGTTAATAAAGGAACCTGTGAGACATTTGGCACGAGGCTTTATATTAAAACTGAAAAAACTTGAAAAAAACACTGAAAAAAATGAAGCTAACAGAGATGCTAACAGAGATGCTATGCTATAATGCTTTGGGGGAAACCCCAATTATGTCACAAAAAAAATATCGATATATATCGAGTATCGCCATTTAGCTAGAAAATATCGAGATATGACTTTTGGTCCATATCGCCCAACCCTAGTCTGACGTGGATCCGGTACCTTAGACTTCCAATCGCTTCCACAATAAACCAGTCCGACTGCTGCTGGGCTGATTTCCATCTTGTGTGGTCTCATCTGCTCATTTCCAGTTGGCTTAGGATTTTATGATATTCGTTTTTGGGTCAGAAGATTCAGCTGTTCTCAACAAACGCTTAAACTGAGCAGCAGTGAACTACCAAGGCTGCCGGGTCACTGTGAAGTTCTGTTATAGCCTGCCTCCATGTGTTTTTCCTGCCAAAGCTCAGCTAACTGCATCGTCGAAGCAAATGTTCTTGCTTTTGACCCAAGGCACATTTTATATTGCTTCTGGTCCAGTTCTGGGTTGCATTGAACGGGATGATGAATGTGGACAACTCCTGGTTCTTGGCTGTGCAGCACTCTTAAACCCGAATGAATCACCTTCGTGAACAAGTCCACGTCTTCCAGCCCCCAGCCTAAGATTGAGGTGTCAAAACCTCCAGCTTTTAGTAAGTCGCTCTTGAAAACACATGTGATTCCAAATCCATAATCCCGCCAGAAGCCACTCTTCTTCGTGAGCGTGAATAGGTTTTCTTTAGGAGTCTTCTCCCCGTATACAATCTTTGGGTCATACTGACTGAAGACAACGGGGAAATAGACCTGTTTCCCTTGGACAGCGTTGTCTCTGCAGCGCTGCAGGGCATCACTGTTGAAAACCAGATCAACATCACAGAAAAAGAGCAGACTGTCATTATGTAGCTGTGAGGAGCCCAGCTCCAAAGCCAAACCACGAGAAAAGTTACCCGTCATGGGAATTACCGACAGATCAGCTTTAGGATATTTTTTGCTGTAATCTCTGATCAACTCAATGTGCTCTCCTCTGCTCTGATCCGCCTGTTCGTTGTCCACCAGGATGATGGAGAGCTTCACATTCTGCTTAGGTATCAAACACACTTTCTCAAAGTTCTCCATGAAGTTGGAGAAGGTGTCATAGCGGCCAGACAACGGGACAAGAATGTGGACCTTCCTTTGACTTTGCTCCCAGGTTTCCCTTGCTGGTTGGTAGACCTGAAAAGATGGCAGGAAGTTGAGAGAGTTCGATAAGAAAAACAGCGACTGGGACTCAGAGTTGATGGCGTTCACAAGTTCGGCCACGTCTATCTCCTCAGCCTCGCTGAAGAAGGCTTGGCTGAAGGACTGCTGAAGATAAGCGTGACGCCTCACAGGCACCGTTACTTTGCGTCCCTTATGTTTCTTGTACAGAAGCAGTAAGTCTAAGACATATTCTGCGCCGTGCATCGGATCAACCCTGTAATACCCATACTGTATCTCCTTAAAGTCAATGATACGGCCGCGTGTTTTGGAATTCTCGTTAATCATTTCCATGACCTGCTGTATTAAGTCTTCTAACGCAGTCCGAAGCGAGTTTCCAAGGTTTTGTCGAGCCATCTTGTTTTCAACAGCAGAATAAAAATGGCGGCTCGTCAAGAAATCCCACTCGATGACGTCATCTCTCTCCTTGGGCTGAAAGCGCATGTACGAGGGCGGGGAGCCCAGCTGCTTGTCCTCCCACAGAACCTCTGAATCACTGAGGGAACTCATCACCAGGGCGTCCCGGTGGAGAAGAATGGAGCGGTGACGGAGCCTGGAGATCTCCCGGCTGAGCATGAATCCGTGGAGCCGGTACTGGTACGCAGGGTTTTTGTTGGGGTGGAGGGTGATGGCGTTATGGATCTTGCTGCTGTGAAGATCTTCAATAAAACCTTTCTTGTTGTGTTCATAGTTCTCATAGAAGAGCTGCTGCATCTGTGGAAATAAGTGAGATTGCATGGTCAGATGATGTTAAACGAGGAGAACACTCAACATGCTTGTCTAGTTGTACAACCATCACACTACAACTGTTGTCTAGTTGTACAACCATCAAACTACAACTGTTGTCTAGTTGTACAACCATCAAACTACAACTGTTGTCTAGTTGTACAACCATCACACTACAACTGTTGTCTAGTTGTACAACCATCACACTACAACTGTTGTCTAGTTGTACAACCATCAATCTACAACTGTTGTCTAGTTGTACAACCATCAAACTACAACTGTTGTCTAGTTGTACAACCATCAATCTACAACTGTTGTCCAGTTGTACAACCATCACACTACAACTGTTGTCTAGTTGTACAACCATCACACTACAACTGTTGTCTAGTTGTACAACCATCAAACTACAACTGTTGTCTAGTTGTACAACCATCAATCTACAACTGTTGTCTAGTTGTACAACCATCAATCTACAACTGTTGTCTAGTTGTACAACCATCAATCTACAACTGTTGTCTAGTTGTACAACCATCAAACTACAACAACTGTTGTCTAGTTGTACAACCATCAAACTACAACTGTTGTCTAGTTGTACAACCATCAAACTACAACTGTTGTCTAGTTGTACAACCATCAAACTACAACTGTTGTCTAGTTGTACAACCATCAAACTACAACAACAGTGATTGAGACAAAGCCAAAACAAAGTGACTTCAAATTACTGTTCAGACGGAGCAGGTGTTTGGACACCTAATTTACTAAAACATGTTTTACTTATGACATGTGGTCAGATTCAGGTACTTGCGTTTCCATTTTGACCCTAAAAAAGCAATATTTGAAAATGTCAATAAAACTCATTAAAATCCATGAAATCATGTAACAAGTCCCTCCCAGAACACCGGTGTTGGGTTGAGACCTTACGTGGGTTCCTGCCAGGCCGGCAAGACTCCTGACATCACGGCCCACAGGTTCAGAGGGGGGCTGCGCTTTCAAAACTATAGGATGACTCCAACAAGCTCTGATGAGTTATGCAAGGCAGTAAACAAAGGTGTCAAGTAACGAAGTACAAATACTTCGTTACCTTACTTAAAGGAGACCTATTATGGCATTTAATGTATATTTTAAACAGGCCTTGAATGTCTTAAAAACAATCTAAAACTTGTTTTTTCTACATAAATCAGAAATCCAGCCTGTGGGCCCTGTCACTAGTTTTACTGCTTCCAGCCTGGGATGGACCCCCGAGGACCCAGCTCCCAAACCACCCGGGAACCTGGATCATTTAAACCGGATCCGCTCCGCCGCGGCGCCGCGTCCGACTGGCTGAAGGAAGCACCGCTCCAGCCTGCGTACAGAGCTGGTTGTGGGCGTGGTTTCAGCAGCGGAGGCTGAACCTATGGAAATGAGCGCCTATGGTGACGTCACCATAGGCGCAGATTCAGAATGGCTCAAAAAAAGGTCACATGACACTGAGGGACTCTGTCCGGCGGGGGTCAGAGAGCCTGCAGAAATTCATGGGATTTTGTCTCCCCTGTGCTGGCAGGGTGAGGGGAGACCACTTTATATATGTTAAAACAAGAAAAAACGTGTTTTTCATAATAGGTCCCCTTTAAGTAAAAATTTTGGTTCTCTATACTTCACTGGAGTAATTATTTTTAAGACGACTTTTTACTTTTACTTTTTCACGGAATTATCTGTACTTTTTACTCTTTACATTTTAAAAACAGCCTCGTTACTCTATTTCATTTGGGCCTTTAATAAAAACTATCCAGTTAAATTGCTCCATCCGGATAGAGTGAATTTGGTTGTGGTTGTTTCAGATGTTCTTGTCCAGTTTTGTTCTTACATCCGTTCCCTCAGATTCCTGCAACTAAACTTGGATGTACATTCCAATAAAGGTTAGGATAAATGATAACATGAACATGAAGTTTGACTTTTTGCACCATTACAATACTTATAGGCAACTAGTCATCAAATCTCCTGCTCTCTGAAACACATGTTAATGCTCAATAGTACACATATATGCTTCTTTAATATATTTGCATTATACTAAGATACATTCATTTTCAATGGCTTTTGTCCTTAATGGCTTTTTCCCCCTTACATTACTTTTACTTTTATACTTTAAGTAGTTTTGAAACCAGTACTTTTATACTTTTACTTGAGTAAAAAACTTGAGTTGATACTTCAACTTCTACAGGAGTATTTTTAAACTCTAGTATCTATACTTCTACCTGAGTAATGAATGTGAATACCTTTCACACCTCTGGCAGTAAATAACTCCTTGTTGTGGTTGCGACATTATGCCAATAGAGCCAGTTTTTACAGATAAAGCACATTTTCATGAGTCAGAAAGAAGAAAAGAACTAATCAAGCTCTAAATAATATATAAGACTGTTTTTAACTTAAATAGTCTGAAATGAAAATGAAATATAAAAGATCCTGTCTAAAATTCTGGTTGTTCTGCTGATAATAAATTCAGACAGAGCAGCTGTGGATGGACACGCAGACACGGAGGTTATTGCAAAAAAGACAAAACATGAGCCATCAGTGAGAATGAAAATAAGACTTGCAAACAAACTTCGGGCAGACTTATTTGGACACCAAAAAAATAACGAATTTCCTGTATAGATCGTTTCATTAGTGAAAGGATTTCATGTCTACGCTGCAAAAACAGTTTTTATCCAAAGGCTATAACAGTGCTTAACATGCACTCAACACCACCTCTTCTAATCACCAAATGTGCTGCTGAACTTCAGTGTCTGCGTATGTGCCTGTCTTTGCTCAGGGTCTCTGCAATCTGCTGTTTTTTGTTTTGTCTGCTTAAGCTGCTATGGGGTGTGTTTGCACATGTGTGTGTGTGTGTGTGTGTGTGTGTGTGTGTGTAATCTTGTCATTTTAAATGTGTCTTTTAAAGGTCTAGCCTATTCTTTTTTATGCTTTCACTGTTAAATTATTCTGCACTTTAAGGGTTTGTACTGCCAATTGTGTTGCTCTGGAGCAAGGTGGAGGAGGTCTGGGGGTGTATCAGTGTCCTCGGTAGAGCTCATTTGTTTGCTTCTGTCCTGCAATGTTCATGCAGAATTGTAACCTGAGGATATAGAGCAACACATGCTGCCTTCAAGACTATTTTCTTTTTTCAAGACATCCAAGCAATTTTCAACAAGACAACTGTGAGGAACCAGAGCGGCCTCCCCACGTACAAGGCAAAACTGGACCTGGGTGATGAGGTGTAAAAAAACCTTGCAGAGCGTAGAATGCCAAAAAAATAAGGCTTTTTATTTTATGTAAAAAAAAAACAAAAAAACACACAGGCGGAGGGCAAAATCAGTATTCTAAAAAAAAAAAAAAAAAAAAAAAAAAAAAAAAAAAGGCACAATGGGGCATAGCCTCTCAACAAGCTTCCTCCATTCAGCAGACCCCTCTTCTGGTATGCAGCTGCTGTTTATAAACCCAGGCAGGGTGGAGAGGTTGATTGGACACAGGTGTGCCACAATCAGTAGAACCAGGCACACCTGTGTGTTGCTCCCCCGCAGACCACGCCCAATCCTCCACTTTGCCACACACATTAAAAAAAAGTCCGGTGATGGTGAGAAGTGGAGGGGTTGCTCACTTTCTCACACTTCCCTCCCCCTCAGGAGTCTCGCCAACCCCGTTGCGAGACAGGAAATCAGCCACTTCCTCCCGGTCGCCGAGGACGCTTCCTCCCGGTCGCCGAGGACGCTTCCTCCCGGTTGCCGAGTACGCTTCCTCCCGGTTACAAGCCGCATCCTGGTCACCGGGTCTCCCAGACTCCTCCTGGTCACCGGGTCTCCCAGACTCCTCCTGGTCACCGGGTCTCCCAGACTCCTCCTGGTCACCGGGTCTCCCAGACTCCTCCTGGTCACCGGGTCTCCCAGACTCCTCCTGGTCACCAGGTCTCCCAGACTCCTCCTGGTCACCAGGTCTCCCAGACTCCTCCTGGTCACCAGGTCTCCCAGACTCCTCCTGGTCACCGGGTCTCCCAGACTCCTCCTGGTCACCGGGTCTCCCAGACTCCTCCAAACCCACGGCCTCGCTTCCCACCTCTTCTCTCCAGTTTTTCAGGTGGCGCCAAAGATCCCACTTCTGACACCAAATGTGAGGAACCAGAGCGGCCTCCCCACGTACAAGGGGACAAGGCAAAACTGGACCTGGGTGATGAGGTGTAAAAAAACCTTGCAGAGCGTAGAATGCCAAAAAAATAAGGCTTTTTATTTTATGTAAAAAAGCATCTCACCAAAGATTCACAGGATAATTAGAGCTGAGACACAACTGAAACCCATTTTTCTTAAACACCGCCTTGTTGTGGCTACAGCGCTAAACAAGTCAGGTCAGGCCCAAAAGCGGGTCACCAACATTTAAATCACGAATATTTTAATCTCCAACTTCTTGTCTCATCTCAGGAATCAAACTTTCTTATATTCCCTTTTGCAGAGGCATGTCTGGCATAGCTTTTTATGTCGTAGGACCGCCCTGACACAACCCTGATCATTTATCTGGGTTATGACTCCCTGCAGCAGTGGGGCCCATGTGTCTCTGGGGAACTGCAATGCAAAAACTCAAAATCTTACCAGGAATATTTGTCTTGTTTCTTGTTAAAATGTCTAATTTTTAGTTAAAAAAATCTCATTACACTTAAAGGAGCTGTATGTAAGAGCAATAATAAAACGAATCATAAAATGACCCCAATATGTCAACAGACATTTAAAAATCATGTTAATTTCAAATACTTATGTCACTGACAACAGCACTCAAGCCAGGATATTCCAGTTTAAAAAGAGGAGTTGCAGCCCTCAACTGATGTTTATGTTGTCATTTTTTGTTTTGGCCTGAAGCTCCACCCTTCACCTATCTCCCAATCACGAAGTCAGTATTGTTTCGGCATCCGGGTTGCCAGCTCGGCTCTAATTATCGCAGCCATGACAGCCTACGTTCCTGCTGCATTCTGCAGCCTACCTGGCAACCTCTGGTCGGGGGGAGGAGGGGGAGGGTACACGCCGCTCAACAATTTTTGAAAGTGACTGCAGTACCAGTTTTGGCCATTTCTTACAGACGGCTCCTTTAAAACAAGAGTCATTACCAGAAAAAGGCGGTGGGTTGCCTCCCTCCTACTTCTCCCCTCTGTGGGGTTGCCGGTGGCCTGGGTTCCGGGCTCTTCCGTGTCGGCCTCTGGTCTCGCGGGTGCTCCCCCCCCTCCCCCACTATAGATACACTTCAGGTGGCGCTTTGTTTGGTTTATTACACACACACACACACACACACACACACACACACACACACACACACACATAGCCACTCAGTCACATACATATACACACACATACACAGCCACACAAACATATACATACACATACACACACACATAGCCACAAAGACATGTACACACACACACGTACGCATACACATATGCATACACATATATATACACACACACACACACACACACACGCATGATCATATACATACACGCATACACACACATAGACATACACACTGGCTTGTTCACCTGCATGCTAGCTCTGTAGTTTTTGGGGTTAGGTAGCGGTAGCTTAGCTCAGACTGCGATCAGATCTCAAGATTTGGGTCCATTGCTGTTCCAGTTTTGGTCGGCTCCGTGCCGGTTTCGTGTTTTGTTTGTGGTTTTTTGTTGCAGATTTCCAGTGCTTGACGTGTGTCTCCGTGTGTTCCTGCTTCCTGGATTGGCAGTGGATGTCGTCACCCCCCCCCAAAAAAAAAAAAAAATCACTGGGTTTGTATGTATATAGTTATGTATGTGTATGCATATGTATGCGTATATATATGTATATATATTAAATATAGTAATAGTGCACATATATATACCTTTGGTTTCTACCGTCATGGTATCAATCATTAATATGTGTGCAGACAAGGTAAAAAAAAAAAAAAGATTTTGAGTTTTTGCAGTGTAAGCGTCTTGTTCAGGGACACATGGGCATGTGAAGGGGCTGTTTGGGGGGGGGACTGACTAGAGTCCAGGATATTCCAGAAACCTGCAAGGAGAGAAAAGGGAGGTTGACTCAGTCCTTACCTCGTAGGACCAGACACACTGAGTTCCTCCGAAGCGTCGCACGCAGCGGCCCACCTCCACGTCCTCATGGGTGGTGTGCATCTCCTGGAGACAGGTATTGATGTGCGGGGCCATCCTGCGCAGCACCTCTCTGCTGAAGATCATCCCCGGGCCTCCCATGCAGAAGTTCTCTCCGGGTTCCAAAGCCAGTTTGCCCAGTTCTTCAGGCATGCCCAGACCCGTCTGACCGAGGTAATGGGGCTTACTGCTGTTCAGTGAACGCAGAAACAACTCCAGCTTCTCTCCTGATGACGTGAAAGACACACTACAGTTACTGGATGTATTCATGTGGATGTGTATATGACTACAAAAACAACGGGTGACCAAACGTCTGCATCAGGGGGAAAAAAATACAATTCCAATTAAAAACAGATAGATTAACTTCATATCGGGACAATTGGTTGATATGTAACTGTAATTGAATCTTTGAATCTTTATCTTTATTTCGGCTTGTACACACTTTTTACAAAATAAGATGAAAAGGTAATAAAAAAAACATTTCCTTTGCCGAAAAGGTGTAGCTGAAGCCGTAGCTTATAGTGCCTACCCTTTTTTTCTTATGATCAGTTTAAATGTAAGACATCAGCATTACTCCGTTGAAACAAACAATTCATTTAATTTCATTTAATTATTTATTCAAACAAACAGGTTAAAACAAAAACAACATTTACAATACATAAAAAGACAAAAATAAGTAAGACAAAACACAAAATTGACGTTTCACATTCTAGAATGTTCCCGATAGTATACTCTATATTCATAGTGTTTTATATTTATTTACAGTATTTTCTTTAAACATTTCCATAAACTTGAAGATAGAACTACACATTTTTAGGTTGTTATTACAACTATTCCAAATTTCTCTAGCCTTAATTGATGTACATCTCTTTTTAATATTAGTTCTTGCTGTCGTCGTCTCAAACATGAGTTTCCCCCTCAGGTCATAGCGGGTTTCTTTTATCTGGAACAGGTCCTGAATGCAGTTTGGAAGCAGTTTCTGCTGGGCTTTAAAGGCAATTAAAACAGTTTTTTTGCTCTACTATATCATGGAATTTTAAAGTATTATATTTAATAAAGAGATTATTTGATGGTTTATAATAGTCAGATCTGTTAATTATCCTTAGCGCTCTTTTCTGTAACAGGAAAATAGGGTTTGATGTAAATTTAAGTTTAACACTTTCTATCATGTTTTTTGTACTTGAACTCTCAGGTACTCTGAGGGTTGATCAGGGGCATGTCACACGCCAACATCTTGGTGCCCTCCATGTATGCAAATTTACTTTACTTTATTTACTTTTATTTGCACATTTCTACTTTCATTCAATTGTTCTGCCCAAAGGCTTTTCTGAATTCATTGTGATTAATAATAATAATAATAATAATAATAATAATAATAATAATATAAGTCGCTTTGGATAAAAGCATCTGCTAAATGATAGTAGTAGTATGAGTAGTAATAATAATAATAATAATAATAATAATAATAATAATAATAATAATAATAATAATAATAATAATAATAATAATAATAATAATAATAATAATAATAATAATAATAATAATAATAAGGCAGCACGGTGGCTTAGTGGTTAGCACTGTTGCCTCACAGCAAGAAGGTCCCCGGTTCGACTCCCAGGCCCGGCAGGGGCCTTTCTGTGTGGAGTTTGCATGTTCTCCCCGTGCTTGCGTGGGTTTTCTCCGGGTACTCCGGCTTCCTCCCACAGTCTAAAAACATGCATATTAGGTTAATTGATGATTCTAAAATTGCCCGTAGGTGTGAGCGTGAGTGTGATTGTGAGCATGGTTTGTGTGTCTATTTGTGGCCCTGTGATGGACTGGTGACCTGTCCAGGGTGTAACCCCTGCCTCTCACCTAAAATGAGCTGGGATAGGCTCCAGCAGACCCCCGTGACCCCGCAAGGGATAAAGCGGGTAAGATAATGAATGAATGAATGAATGAATGAATAATAATAAGGTGCCATGTGCGGGATGTTTGAGTCTAGATTTTTCGCTCCCATCAGGCAACGTTGTCTCACACAAACCTGTTCCAGGTCATTTCAGTTCTGGTTCAGATTTCCATCATCTGTGCAGAGCTATGGATAGTTTTCTGGAAAATATATATATATATATAATATATTTATTTTGTGTGATTTCGTTTGTGCACATTTGTGTGTTTATAGACTCACACTCAGTTTTTTCCTGCAAGTCGGAATGTTTGATTGTTTTTCTGCTATCTCAGCATTTAGCTTGATGTCACATGTTCGGTTGTCCATATTCTAGTTAAAAAGTCAGAAAAAATATTGAAAGCTTGCAGAATGAGCGACTTAAAACAAACCACACTGGTGCAGCTTTCCAGATATTGGACCACATGATTCTGCTGGTAATCTCTGTCAGGAGACTAGTTTATAATAACGCCATAAACATCTATTCAGCACACACAAACAGCAGCACCTCCATTGATAAAAGATAACGGCGGCTACCGCGTCTGACGTCGTGTGACGTCATGTGGCAGTCAGACAGAACTCTTAGAAACATATATTTACTGATTGCTGATGTGACTAACAGCCGTGTTGATTTCGGAAGTTGAGGTAGGGGCAGTGCCGCCACCAGGGGGGGGGGCAGGGGCGGCCACGGCCCCCCCTACAAATTTGCTGGCCAGCCCACTGGCCTCAATAAAAAAACACTTGCCGGTCACATAGATTCTATCGTCAGTTATGCGTTTCATCCCAAATCATTTGGGCCAAATGCATATTAGTAGGCGTTTCTTTAAAGGAGCATGAGGCAGGATTGTGGCAGGATTTATGAAAAAAATTTGTATATGTTTTAAGTTTTCTAGTAATAATGTCAGATGAAGCGTTCCAAACCCAAAAGAATGAGCCCTCTAGTGTATCTCTCCTTTGCCTTGAACAGGCTGTGTGCTGCAAAATGTGCTGCAATTCGGTCCCGAATTTCCCGCGCTGTCCTGCGGATGTGACGTCACATGACGCTGCATGCGCGTTCTCCCCGTTCTCCCGTGCCGGCTTCACTGTTGGCTGCAGTACCCCCGACGGCCGTTGTGGCGAAGGGTGGCGCTAGAGAGTCTCATTTCTTAAAAAGGAGCCTCATGTTCCTTTTAAGTATTTCTGAGCCTGTACACTACAACAGTATAATAAAGTCCTGTAATGATGGATTTCGTTTTAGTTTCCACCCCAAGAATTGAAGTGGCCCCATCTGGCCCCCCTAGGAAGCATTTTTGGAGGCGCCCCTGTAGGGGAGATTTCTGGCGGCGGATTTTCGAAATTGGGAGGTATTCCAGTTCAAACTTGATGGGACAAGCAGGACTCACAAATGTTCATTCCTAAAGTCTGATACATTAATACGTTAAGGACGTTCACTGTGACTTAACAAAATAGCCCTCACCCCCAAATAGATTTTTGCACAGAGCCCCCAAAAAGCAAGAAATGTGTCTGTTTTTGCAGGAAAGTTATCAGAAAGGGTTAAAAAGCTCTGAAAATGCCTCCAGCTGTGCATCAGTACTGAGCCAATCAGCACAGAGCGCCCAAAAGCTAGTAATTTGCCTGTTTTTGCGGGAAAGTTGTCAAAAAGGGTTAAAAAGCTCTGAAAATGCCTCCAGCTGTGCATGTGCCCTAAAAATCCATGATAAAAAAACCATGTCGCTACCATCACTGTCATATACTCAATAAATATGAATATACTTTGAAAAAACTTTGAAAATCTGATAAAGCACTCAAATGTCTGCTTACTTTTTAAAATTACCCATAATGCTGCAGCTCCGCCCTTGAGAAAATGTGTTACTCTCTGCTCTGAGAAGTCAACACGAACAACCAGATCTGTTAGGGGTGAGTGTCGTGGACCCCAACGCAAAACTGCATTTGGGAGTCATCATTCTCCTGTATTGCCATGACTCAATGGAATACTCAGCCAACAGACATTATTTCATTTAGAAGTCCCCACACCTTCTCACATCTGGCCAAGTGTTGGTTACTGTCAAGACAAGTGTGTGTACATTTATGAAGTGTGTTTTTTGTGTGTGTGTGTGTGTGTGTGTGTTGGGGGGCAGCCTAGCTTTAAATCTTAGGTTCCAACATCTGACAGATCCCATGCTCTGTTGAATCTGCTTCCATGTTTTATTTTTCTATTTTATCTATGGTCTTTTTGCTTTGTTCTGCTCTTTTACTTATTTTTTCTTTTTCTATACTCATTTTTATGTAGTATTCCATCAACCTGCCCAGGGACTACAGGTGGAAAATAGCAAGTTGCTACAACCTGGCACAATGCAATTATAGATTTCTAACTGCTCATATATTGTTCTTATAAGTATGATATTACATTTTATGTTAACTATAGGTGGAGGCACCTGATAAGCTCTTTGAGTTTTCGCCTCTTCCTGCACTTTAATTTGTTGTTACTTTTATTTGTGTAAATTTTAACTGTGCAAATAAATAAATCTTAAATCTAAAAAATAATGCTCTCTTGCAAAAGATTAATGTCTTATTGTGCACTGTCCCTGTTTTGAAATGAATAAATAAATTAAAGCTGCAAGCAGCGATGAACGGGCCCTCGCGTGTGCAATTTTCACCAACAAAGGTCAAGGACTCAAAACTAAGTCTGATGACACCACCATGACTCTTTATATCAAACCATTCAAAAGTTTTTGCAGAAAATAGGAACTATCAAATATGGACCAATCAGATGAAGGGAGGGTGCGCTTCTTGGCGTCTAGCGTCGCCACGGTAACGCTTTTGACTGAGAAAAGTAATGCGCGTCGTCGCAGGATGGAGACGCACGTTACGGTTCGGGCCGTATTAACGGCCAAAGGAATGGCATAAATTGCGCCAAAATTACATGATTAAGTCAAAATGGCCGACTTCCTGTTTGGTTTCGGCCATGGCGCCAAGAGACTTTTCTTTAAGTTGCGACATGATACAGGTGTGTACCGATTTTCGTGCATGTAGGCTACGTCAAACCGTATTGTGGGGCTTGAGGCACAAAGTTTTCTAGGGGGCGCTGTTGAGCCGTTAGGCCACATCCATTAATGCAAACCATTAAATATCACATTTATCACCAGGCCTGCCTTGGTGCAAAATTTGGTGACTTTTGGGGAACTATCAAATATGGACCAATCAGATGAAGGGGGGCGCGCTTTTTGTCAACTATCGTCGCCACGGTAACGCTTTTGACTGAGAAAAGTAATGCACGTCGTTGCAGGATGGAGACGCATATTTTGATGTATAACAGACCTGGGTGCACAAAGTTTTCTAGGGGGCGCTGTTGAGCCATTTTGCCACGCCCATTAGCCTGGCTTGTGTGCAAAATTTGGTGACTTTTGGGGCACGTTTAGGGGGAAAAAGGGCCCTCATTTCGTCAGAAGAAACATAAAAACGAGGAAAAAAACTATTTCTACAGATAAAATAGGGCCTTCGCACTGTCAGTGCTCGGGCCCTAATTAAATGGCAGCACTGAGCCGATGGCGGGCCCTGGCGGGTCACCTCGGATGTAGACGTCGTCGTCAGCGCGCATGAACCACTCGTACTGCTGCAGGTGGTGGTCGTGCATGTACTTGAGCATCATGAAGGACTTCTTCTGCGGCGGGTACGAGTCGTCCACGCCGTCCAGGGCCACCACCGGCAGGGGGACACCCACATCCACGCCCCCGGAGCCGGCGCTGGAGAAGAACTGCACCCTCCCCGGGATGGAGGCCGCCCAGGTGCGCTGCGCCGCCGCGGCGCGCGACCGCAGGTATTTCTGGGCCGTCATGACGCCCACGTAGAGGAAGCGCCGCGGTCTGCCGGCCTGCCGTCCGGCCGTCCTGCTGCCGTTGGTCCGGGACGGGGGCCGGCTCTGCTCCGGGGAGGCCCGGCCCAGGGCGGGCTCACCGTGCCGGGACAAACACGCACTCTTCTTGTACGCTGTGTCACAAAAACAGCATTTTATCATTTAAAACATATCTAAGATGAGGCCGTTTCTATTCAATTCAAATTGGCTTTATTGGCATGACCATTGTTGCCGAAAGCGTACATATACAACAAACCACAATACAATTAATATATGAAATATTAAGACAATTACAATAAATATTTAACATTAAATAACTAACACATGCATACAATATATATACAGAACTATTTTACATTATTAGGCAGGGCTATAAGGAGACTGTGTTGTCTGGTTGTGTTTCTCTCCATCTATGCACTATTTAGCTGCTTCTAAAGCACTTTCCTTTTTTCCTCCAATTAAATGTTGGATTTTGTCCTGATCTGAGAGGGAATCAAAATCCTGGACTTGTTGTTTAATTTTAGGAAAGAACTTAGATCGAATGTCTTTGTATTGGAAGTGTTGTTCTGTCTCCAGCTGTGTGTGTGCTGTCTGCGTTTCTCTCTCTGAGCAACACGGAGAGACTAAAGCCTGATTTATGGTTCCGCGTTAAATCGACGCCGTAGGCTCTGCATTGGTGTAACGCGGAACCATAAATCAGGCTTTACTGGGCGACCCAAGAATACCATCAATCAGCTGCAACCGGTTCAAAACGCTGCAGCAAGAGTTCTGACTCAGACCAGAATGAGAGAAACATTAGGCCCATTTTAAAATCCATACACTGGCTACCTGGTAGTTTTCGTGTTGATTTTAAAGTTCTTTTATTAGTTTATAAAGCGCTACATGGGCTTGCACCAGAGTATATTTCAGAGATGTTTTTATTCTATGAACCAGGAAGGTTCTTCCTTTTTAGCTGTTCCCCAGAGTAGAACTAAAACATTTGCTGCTTTTAGCCACGATGCTCAAACTGTGGAACAGCCGGAGAGGAGCTGGAAATGTGGACATTTTTAAACTAAAAACTCATCTCTTTGGGCTGGCTTTTATAGTTTTATTCTGTCTAACATTTTTTTAGAGGTATTTGTTTTATTTATTTATCCATTTATTGTAATGTTTTTATTATTATTATATTTTATTGTTGTCGACTGATTATTTTTTAGCCTTAATTCTTGAACTTTTATCATTTAATTATGTCTTGTATGTCATTGGTCTCCCAGTTTTTATTATGCTTATTTTTCAGTCAAAATGTTAAGCACTTTGTATTTCATGTACCTGGATGAAAGGTGCTATACAAATAAAATGTGATTTGTTTTTATTCTTACTTTCTGTGATCTGGGATACAAACAGCCAGGACGACGCCAGGAAGCCCAGGAAGAAGCCGAGGAGCAGGCTGCTCCACGGTCTCCGGGACCTCAGGGCCATCCTGACCCGAGGATCAGCGCAGATCAGCGGGGAGGCTGCTGACGTGTTCCGGCCTGCAGCATCTCACAGTGGGAAGAAAAGTCCGCCGTCTCGTCTGGGCGTCCGGGTTTCACGCCGGAGACTCCGCGAGAGAGAGAGAGCCTCGACTCTTCTAAACGTCTCTCCGGGACCGGGTTTCAGTCTCATCTGCAGCCGCTGGCCATTTCCAGACTGTCTGTCTCTCAGGGATCCATTCACATCACTGACACGTCACTGGCCGGGGGTTTGTGGAGTGCTGATGTGGAGCTGATGTGGAGCTGATGTGGAGCTGATGTGGAGCTGATGTGGAGCTGATGTGGAGCTGATGTGGAGCTGCTCCAGAGTCACCCAGACTCCTCCAGGCGCGCCGCGGTTCTCCAGGCTTCTCCAGGCTCGTCCATCGGGGCCCCTGGAGCTCTCCGGGGCCTCCACCTCGGCCTCAGCGGCAGAATAAAGTGTCCTCAGATCCTTCCGTCGTGTTTCCCGTTTACAAGATAAGACGGATTCAGGCTCTTCAGAATAAAAGTGCAGTTTCCCCCCAAACCTGCAGTACCTGATGACTGTTGATGCTGTGATTGTCTTACTACAGCTGCTCAATAGAAAAAACATCATATGTATATATGCAGAAGTGAAGATATTTTAGATAGGAGCAGTTACTCTGTGGTTTTGTGATTGCAAACGCGCGTACGCGCTTTTATTTTGAAGACGAATGTTTGAGGGTTTTCTCAAGAAATCATCATCCACAAAAAAAAAAAAAAAAAAAAAAACGAAGTTAAAAGTGAGCCTCAGAAGCTTAGTGGCAGAAAAACACCTATTGTTCTGATTGGACCTGAAGTTATATTTTCCTTCATGAATGACTTTTCTGTTGAGCTGTTTCCAGACTGGAGATAACTGAAAAACCTACAACTGTGAAGAAAAACATGAATCTATTAAGTGCTCATTTTATTTTAAATCAGATAGTCTTCAGAATATTAATATACATATGAATAAAATGCCGATTTTGGAAACGTTGCACTAAGTTTGAATTTAACTATTTTTTGTGCATTTTGCTTTTTTCAGGTGGAGAACGAACAGCAGATGGCAGCAGAGGGGGGTGCTAACCTTGTCTTGTCTTTCCCTTGCTTTTTAATCCTGCCCAGGATAACCCTGTTTTGAATGAATCAGATTTTCTGGAGCTCCTGCCGCTTCCATCTCTTGCATCTGGGTGCTACATACCCGAACCCTGACACTAGTTTTGGACACATTTGGAACTTGGAGGCCCAGTAACACCTCTGCTCCAAACGGAGAGAGTCTGGATGCTGTTGAAACGGAGAACTATCGACCAGTTTCACTACTTCCATCCCTCTGAAATGTTATTAAAAAACAAGTGGGTTTCCGACAGCTCTTGACATTCTCTTCCAGAGTGACTTCCTTGACCCAGTCATCAGTCCAGTTTTAAGAATGGTCACTCCACTGAAAGCCTGGCTGACCGTACCCATTCAGTTCATATAAAATGGGTCTTATACCCTTCCCATGCACATGCGTTTCAACAGGGCATAGGCCGGCCTTATGTGATGGCTCTCGCAGGAACTACAAGAGCTGTACAAGAGGAACCGTAAACAAATGCATCTTACAGCTTGTCCTCTTTGAGGTAGGAATCTCAGTCATGGCACGTTCTTGGTGCAAATCATTTCTATCATGAGAAGGAGAAACATTCTCACCCCATTGTTTCATTACTGGGACCAATACTCCATTCTGATTGGCTGGCAGGTGTGGTTATAAGTGATAACCTACACCTAGAAAACAAGTTTGGTCAAATTGCCTGATAACTTTAATATCATGCGCTGGATCCACTGTCAGGTGGTAACCACGGCAACGGAGATTCAGAAAAGAGGAGCCAGCTAGCGCAGGATGGCCACATGAGTGATTTTGTCATTTCTTTTAATTTATTTGGTGAATTTAACAATTTTGATGACTGGGATGCAGAAAAGGAGAGAAAAGAAAATAGCCGAGCGGAGCTGAGCGGACTAGAACATCTCCCGTTACCAAGGAAACTGAGTTATGGCCTGTTGAAAAACTTTGTAACTTACCCGGTTTCAACGGCTGCAGACGAGAGATTAAATAGTCGCTCAGCCGCTCAGCTGTGGCTTGTTATAAAACTAATGATTTACACTGAAAACACATTAAAGCATGACTAACTGATTTAATATTTATGTTTTTTGGTAAGTGACCGTGGTATAAGCGGGATAATGCCCTAATGCCCGGGACATTATCAGAAATATATGGACTTCGGGCGTCGGACGGTTCACGCCCCCGCGTATTTATGATAATGTACATATATATATATATATATATATATATATATATATATATATATATATATATATATATATATATATATATATATATATCTCCAAAATACCTTAATGCAAGTGTTTTCTGTGACTTTTCATTAATATCAAGTTTTTTCAGATGGCTTAGTTCTGTCTTGCTGAATGATGTAAGGTCTTCCTGGAAAAAAGACGGTAGCTCATGTTTCTCTAAAACCTTTATGTGCCTGATGTGTTCTATCCAGATGTGCAAACTAACATGAACAAGACCGAGACTGGTGATGGACCTGACCGGCTCATACTCCTCATACCCAGACCTGGTTCTGTCACATGAAGCCTATAGCCTTCATACTCAGAGATATCCGGGACCACAACATCCTTCCTGTTTTTCATGCAACATTGCCTGTGGGCACAAAGATCAGCAACGTCTCATCCACATGCAGATTTGTGCAGATTCTTTACATTTTTTTGATGATTTTATGGACTGTAGATGATGATCTTTATCTGTGAGAGACTCTGACTCTCGAAGATGCTCTTTTTATACCCAATCGTTTCACGACCTGTTGCCAGGGAACCCTCTGTAGTTGTAAACTGTTCCCCGCAGCATTTCTCAGCCCTTTGTTGCACTGTTAACCCGAATAAGTTCACAGAACTCAAGATTTTTTGTGTAACTGGATGCATCAAAATATTTAAGTTTATTTTTTTAAATGTTTTAAGTTTCCACAACTTTAACTTTCTATTTTCCTCAACCCATAGTCCGTGGGAAATGCACTCAAAATTTGTAATATTCCTCAACTCATAATCTGTGGGAAATACACTCAAAATTTGTAATATTCCTCAGCTCAGTCAATAATGTTTGAAAAAAATGAAAGCGACACCACTGTTACAATTCAACCATTTTTTATTCAACAATGTGCCTTTTAAAAAAAGCATTGCCCAGCCCTAACAATCAGTGCAAAATCTACAATCACATTTGTTTTTTACTATTTACATTGCAAGTGTTACTTTTATTGTGTGCAAACCAATAAAAAAGAATAAAAAAATAAAAGTACAAATCTGAGGTAAGAGGCAAACAGTGCAACAGCCACAGTCACATTTGTTTTAGAGTTGTTGTAACTTTTTGAGATGTGTTGCTGAAATCAAACCAAAAATGAGCTATAATGGTTTTTTTTATGAAAAGTTAAAATATCAAATGTTTAACATTTGCTATGTTTTATGTGCTGTCTTGAATAAAATGTGAGTTTATGAGATTTGCACATCATTTGTGTTTTTATTTACCTTTGACACAGCCTCCCAACATCTTTAGAACGGGTTCTTCAGTTTTATGTTTATCCCCTCCAAGAAAACGCAATCTTTTTTTTTTTTTTTTAGACTTTCATTGATAACATAACTGTTGATTCGTTTTTGTTTTTGTTTTATGTTGTAATTCATTCATTGGCGCCCAGGCTGCGCTGTGCAGCGCTGGAATAAGTTGAAATGAGCGAACAGAAGCGGGACAGATCGAGCCCTGATTGGTTGGCCGCTGGCTGACGTCAGCACACGCGTGTTTTGATGGAGAGAGTTTGAGTTCATTGATGAGGAGGTGCAGTTGGGAATCTCTTCCACGACTTCAGCTCCAAGGTTTATGTCCTCTGCGAGGAGATCGTCACCATCATCAGCACCACCCACAAAGGACCCATGAGCCCACGAGCTTTCTTCTCCCATTGAGCAGGTAGGTTTCCGGCGGGAAGGAGAGCTCACCTGTGGGCTGACGTCTCACTTCAGCTCAGGTGGACTGAAACTTGTTGGTGTTTTACTTCGGTCAGCGGGTTCACGCGAACATGTCAGGTTTCAAAGAGCTGCTTTGACACTTTTAGTAACTCAGAGAAGTTTGAAAAACATGTTTTCTGAGGTTTGCTTGTTAGAAACGAATAGTCTTAAGCCTGAATTATGGTACTGCGTTAAATCGACGCAGAGCCTACGCCGTAGGGTACCCGGCGACGCACACCGTACGGTGTGCATCGCCGCGTAGCCTCTGCGTTGGTGTAACGCGGAACCATAAATCAGCCTTAAGAAGGGAGGGAGAGCAGATGACGTCCGGAGGACAGTGAAACTTTATTGTGAGGTTGTCGTGCACGGAGATGTGCGTCTTCTGCTTTGACGGCCACTGAACTCTCATACTTTAGATACCCGTGAAACATTTTATATAGAAAAATAATCTTTTCCCCCTGAAATGATTATTCGAGGACACTGCATCCCTCCGAGACTCACCGTGAGAAAGTGTGACCGCGACACTCCCAGCGGGAGCGCGCGTGCTCTTCAGCAGCTGCGCGCTCTCGCTGCGCTTTTGTTCGCGCTGTAAACCTCACAAATGGAATTACATGAAGGTCTTAATGTTGTTAATTTGTTAATTAAGTTATTTTACCCACGTGGATGTTTCAAACGGACTCCTGTGTGCCGGATGCCGTCTGCGTCATTTTTAAACATTATGTTAAACACCAAATGTATCTGAGTTGCAAATTTAGGTTACAATTGTCAAGTAACCAATAATAACAACGTGTCACAATGTATTATTACACGTTCACATTATGAAATAAAAAACTAAATAATGTAATTAAATGAAATTATCCGAGGAATTCCAGTACACCTGATAAATATAGCTGCAGCTCATAAATATACAAAAGAGTGCAAACATTAGTAGCCCTCTGGAACCTATATGCTTTTGAGAAAATATATATAGCCTATATATATATATATATATATATATATATATATATATATATATATATATATATATATATATATATAAAATCCCCATGCATTAGTGTGTCCTCAATGTGCTGCAACAAATGCCGCTTTAATAGTACTTTGCTTATGTCTTTCCCTCTTGGCATTGCTCCAGACCAGGAAATTGCCAAATAATCTGCTTTTGTAGGTCTTGAAGGCGTTTATAGAGGTCTGCACACCTGCTGGGGATCAGTCCATCAAGGTCTGATGATTTTAGCTCCTGGCTGCAGCATACCGCTGAAACCCTGCAGGAATAAGAAAGTAAACATCCTAACTCTAAATATATATTAAGTATACTTAAATATACTAATTATTTAGCATATATACTGTAAATATGTTTATTATATACTAAATATCAATTTAATATTGCTCAGTTGATTTTTTAATTGATTTTTTGGCTTTTTTGTGTTTATCAAATAATCACAAAAAAGTTTATGTGAGTTGATATTTATGTGACACCGAGACCTACTACTATCAGATGATTTGGTTGTTTTTATATAAAAACACAATATTTAAGGAGTTATAGCTTTTGCACGTGATTATAGAATATCATGAACGCTCGTTTTCAACAAAACTTTTGATTTACATGTCTGACGAATGTTCCCGTTTTGCGAAGCTGTCGGCTTATTCATCAATGGACCCATGTATGGATACTGACTTACAGATTGTAAAGTCCCTAATAATTAATACTCTGAAAAATGTTTTCGTGGTGAAACAAACATAGACTTGTTATTTCTATAATTTAGCAAATGAGCTGATAGATGATGGCTGTAACTCTACATGACGGTCACCAGGATAAAGAAAAACAAGGCACAGCTTTGTGTCCCTGGTGTACCGTGATCTGACCGTGTATTTTGAACCATATTTGATGAATGAATTTGTGTATTTATACTTAGCTGACCTTATCTGCTGCATCTGCAGCAGCAACTTTAAATGAGACACATTATGCTCCTTTTTCCGCAGGTTTCCACAGTTTAGTGGGCTCTCAATGAAACCTCTGTTACATGTTTTGTTCAAAGGGCCTCAGAGATAGAAGAGTATATAAGAGTATATACATACATAGTGGAAAAGCTCCCTTTTCAACCACGTCTTCACAGCTCTGCTTGCAGGGGCGGAGTTAGGCTCTGGACTCCACCTGTCTTGCAGCGTGTGCCGTGTTGCAGATCTGTCTCACAGCTTTGTGCTTTCATACCAGTCAGAGGCTAAAGTCGGCAGCTGTTGTTGCTGATGACTGATGTTTACAGGTGGGTTTTCATCATGGCAGAACACGTGTTCACTCGTGAAAAATGGATGCACCGTTCCCAGCTGTTAGTTAGGACATTATTTGCATCATCAGCAGACTTTTTTGCAAACTTAAGAGAACTGTGTCTCCGCTGGTGAGTATCTAATAACACAGGAAAGAGTTTCAGTTCTGGGTGCATATGGAGATACAGTAGGGGCCGGATAATTCTTTCAGATCTGTGATGTCACAGAACGCTGCAAATGTGAACGGTTCATTAGATGATACAGCTCCGTTTCTTTTAAGTGAGGCAACAAAATATTATTGTCAAGTGCCTACAGTAATTTCTGTTCTTTCCTTTCATAAGATTCTCTCTTTCAGAGTTGCAGCAGATAATTGTGCTGCACAAATTTCAGTTAGATGCAGTTTGTGGCCGCAGCATACCATGAATACCCTGTATTATGTGTATTATGTGAACTGTTGAGTTGTGGAGAAGTTGGACTTTGGCAAACAAGTGTGACGTTGTGTTGACGCGCTGTTGTTGTTGTGGGTTTGTGGCCGTCGAGTGGGGGTATTTTGGAAATCTCAGTTTGATCCGATCATGACTGCAGTGGTTTTATTTTCTGTGGTTCCACCTATTGCAGCCTATGACTTTAATCGTCCCTGGAAGGACTAGGTGACAGTCTGGGTGCCAGATAACACCTCAGCTCTTGATTTAAAGGGACAAACACATCTTTACCATCACAGATTTAATACAGATGATTGATTCATGTTGTTTTATTCAACGATATTCTAAAAAAGATGTAATGTTTGAGTGTGTCACTTTAACAGATTGTTCAATTGAACAATAGTCCTGCAGAACTTGAATAAGTTGCAGGTTTTTCTACGTTTTTCTCTTTGCATCGGTGTACTTAACTGATTTATGACATCTTAATTGTGCGTGCATTTTTAATTACCACCGAGAGGCATCGCAGGTCCTTCCTCCCCGCTGCTATCAGACTATATAACCACGCCTGCTCTCAGTAGCCAACAGACAATAATACGTGCAATAACTTAAGATGTGCAATATCTGCCAATCTACCTCACACTCCACCTGCTTTTTCTTTTCTGCACTGTTTATCTGTATATATTGTTCATATCCTGTTTATACATATTTTATACATATTTTATACGTATCTTTTGTATTTTTTATATATTTTTTATTTCTGACTTTTCAGTCCTTTTACCCCTCCCCTATATGTGTGTGCTGCAACAAATAAGTTTCCCCACTGAGGGAGAAAATAAAGGATATTCTATTCTATTCTATTCTATTCTAATTCTGTTTTGTACCAGAGTCCCGCTTTGCCAGGTCTCCCTTAAAGAAGAGATTTGATCTCAAGGGATTTTCTGGAAATATAAAGGTTTAACAAAGTCAGTCTATAGTCAGCTAGTGGATTGAGATATATCTGATTTGCTTTTTAACTAACTTCTCCTTAACCACGGGAGGCTTTTTAAGAACCACAAGCTGAATCACTAGTGCGTTCAGACGTTGCCAAGAATGTAGTATGCAGTACTCAGTAGGCAGTACTCGAGTTGTAAAAAAAAAATCAGGGGGGGTGGTGGATTTGATCATATGGGGACAGATAATTTGTGCTGATTACAAATAATATAATATATTACAAATAATAGCAGTGACCAAAACAGCTGCAGAAATACTGCAGGAATGACATAGCAGCAATTAAATGCAGCCTTCTGTAAGCTTTAAATATGCACTGGGCTTACATCAAATACATCAAAACACAACAATAAAAAACACTTTTCTGAACTTATCAATATGACTCTGTCCTTCACAGGATAAGTCAAATGGATCACTGCAAAAACTCAAAATCTTAACAAGAATATTTGTCTTATTTCTAGTTAAAATGTCTCATTTTAGTAAAAAAATCTCATTACACTTAAAACAAGACTCATCACTGGAAAAAACAACAATTTTCACCTGTTTCAAGTAAATTTTCACTTAAAATAAGTAGAAAATCTGCCAGTGGAACAAGATTTTTTTGCTTCTAATGAGAAGATAAATCTTGTCCTACTGGCAGATTTTCCTACTTATTTCAAGTGAAAATTGACTTGAAACAGGAGAAAATGGTCAAATAAATTATTTTTCTGGTGATGACTCTAAATGTTGAAAACTGTGGCATCATGGGGTTGGGATTTCACATCTTGGGTTGGGATTTCACATCTGGGGTTGCTTGATCCTCGCTGTGGTCTCCTCTTCTTCATGGCTTATTTGTGCTCTTTGGTTTTAAGACCTGTGCATTAAAGGAGGCGGCTGCAGCACTGTGCTCTGAAAACCGTCTGTTTTTATATCTACATTTGCATTAAGTTTACAGAATTAAAAACTCCTTTATGAGACCAAACTCCTCAAAGCTCGGGGACTTCCTGGACCTGAAGATGTCGTGTCCCACATCCTGCCCGGCTGCTGACAGCTCAACGGTGTGGCGGGAATCAGCTGAAATGTGCCAGTCAAACGTGTCTTTGTTTGGGCGTCCTGCAAAATTAGCTGGACGTCTGTAAACCTTCTGTCTTTGAATGTTTACACCCCTGTTCTGAGGACGCTGTGTCGGAGTCAGAGTGAGTTTTATTCTACAAGCAGTTGTCGGGCTTTCCCAGTATCCATCAGTCAGCTGCAGACTTCCTCAGTCAGCTTCAGCTGTTGTTTTGTCAGGCCAACAGGTGCTGATGGGAAAGTGCTCCCTGCGCCCATTTCTGACTTCAACAACACTTCAAAGTGGGAAAAAAGGGGGAAAAATACAATTCACACGTTAAGAATAAGAGAATTCAAAGTTCTGATTAAGGATTATAACTGAATAATTGATTCATGTTTAATTGGTTCTTGCTTTTGTTTGGCGTTGACTTTGAAACATGTAATTCTGGATAGTTCAGTTGTAGTTTTAGTTTGGGCCATGTGTATCTGAATCTGTTTCGTCCTCTCCTGCTTCACGGGGGTGGGCATCGATGCCGAGCATCTTCACTGTGGTCTCATCTGTCCATCTGACATCGTTCCAGAAGTCTGCTGAGTCGTGCTTCCATGTCTTTTTAAAAAGGACATTTCTTCAGATGACCTTTCCAAACAAACCGTACTTGTTACAGTCATGCGCTTCAACATTGAGCATGCTCAGTAGGGCCCAAACACGCCCATAAAGTTTTGCGGATCAGATCAGGATCTGACGGTAATTCATGTTCTGTGTTTTGCTACACACACCTACAGGTCAGCTGTTAAACACACACATTCTAGATTTATATGTTTATATGGTGGAATTGTTTGTAATAAAGCAGCCCCTTACTGTATGGATGAATCCTGAACTCCGTCCTGTTATTTTTATTTTTAAATCCGAGATAAGTCCACAACCCCACTTGATCTGACTGTCTACAGTCATGTCTAACTGTAGATTTCACCCTTAATATCATTCAGTATCACACAGGCTTGAATGATATTGAAGAGAGAGAGAGAAACAGAGACAAAGGGGGAGTGAGGAGTCGTTTACGCGCAGTTAATACACGCTTCGAAAAGACGGTATTTGCTCCACTATTTTTGCGTGTGGCAAATAGCGCTAGCCTTTGTGAATTAGACGGTTTTTGCAATGAGGCTTATTTGCATAGAAAGGGGGCAATTTTGCGCCGAATGTATGAAAATTTACATGCATGCAAATGGCACAGGCACACCATGACACTATTTGCTTGGCAGCGCAGTTTGTGGAGCAATTCGCCCTTTGCGGGTGCTTTGTGAATTAGACGCTCTCTTTTTGTCTCATTTGCACCGGTTTAGCGGCCGCAAAAGCCGCGCAATCCTTTTGTGGATTTGGCCCTAAGTTATTTATCAGGATGACAACTTAAAAACGTATTATTATATCATTATTCAACATTTAATCATACTATTACTACTCCGACAGGTTGTTAAAGGAAAAATGTTAAAAAGTTTTGCTCTCATATTAAAAGAGACATTTTTCAGAAATATTTTTATGTCCTTGCAATTATTTGTTGTGCGTATTTTGTACATTGGTGACACAAAAGGAAGGTGAGAAAAAGAAAGTACAGGGTAAACCAAAGAGACATGTATCAAAAAAACATAATTAATGTTCATTTTTTCAATTAAAGGTTTGTAAAGAATAACTTTACTCTTTTGGTGCTAGTACGTACGGGTCAGGGGACCCGGCTGATCTTAGACACAAGTAGGGGGGGAACAAGGAAAAAAGGTTGGGAACCACTGCCCTAAAGTACGTTCAGCAGTCTCACGTAAACATGAATCATGTGACCTTATCCCGTCTGAACCATTTGGACCAGAAACATTTTGATGAAGTTGGAAAAAAAAAGATTAAAAAATAGATGGACCGACGAGTCGGTTCAGGTCTTGTTGGCGTATAAACGCATGTAGAGGTCCGGTGGGGGCTTTCTTCTACGACAGCGGTGCATGTTTTAAAAAGCCCAACAAAAACAGTGGCACCCCTTGTTTACCGTATTTTCCGCATTATAAGGCGCACCTTCAATGAATGACACATTTTAAAACTGTTCCACATATAAGGCGCACTGCATTATTGGAGGAGCCTCATGCTCCTTTAAAGCAGCACAATGTAACTTTCAGCTTTTGTTGAGTTTGGCGGCTCCTTTGGACAAAAGCGGTAGTGCTTTACCAGTATTGTGGCAGGGTTCCTACCATGCTCCTCAAAGTTACATAGTGCCAGTGAAGGAGATACAGACCCCTCAGACCATGACAGAGGTTCATTAAACCTGTTGTAAGTTGATGTTCCATCACAATGATGATGATGAAATATGAGATTAAGGTGGAAAAGTTACATTGTGCTGCTTTAAAGGAGCTTGAGGCCGGATTGTGGCAGGATTTATGAAAAAAATCTGTATACATTTTAAGTTTTCTAGTAATAATGTCAGATGAAGCGTTCCAAACCCAAAAGAATGAGCCCTCTAGTGTATCTCTCCTTTGCCTTGAACAGGCTGTGTGCTGCAAAATGTGCTGCAATTCGGTCCCGAATTTCCCGCGCTGGGCTGCGGATGTGACGTCACATGCACGTTCTCCCCGTTCTCCCGTGCCGGCTTCACTGTTGGCTGCAGTACCCCCGACGGCCGTCGTGGTGAAGGGTGGCGCTAGAGAGTCTCATTTCTTAAAAGGAGCCTCAAGCTCCTTTTAAGATTTAAAAAAAAAACAAATAAAAGAAAGAAAAAAACAAAAAAAAAGGAAAGAAGGGGGGGGGGGTGTATTATTAAATTGCAAAAATAATAATGAGGGACATTATGAGGGAAAGCCGCCGCCTCACTCTAAGAATAATATTCTAGTTGTCATTCAGTGGTGTTTGTAAATTCTCATAATACTCCAAAAAGGGAGCCCAAATTTTCCTAAAATTTTGTGAGGAACCTTTAAGGGTGTATCTCATTTTCTCCAGCTTCAAAAAATGCATAACATCTCTAATCCACCTGGTGAAATTAGGTGGAGCGTGTTCTTTCCAGGAAAGAAGGATGAGACGTCTGGCAATCAAGGAGGAAAACGCTATAATTACCTGAGCTTTGCCAGCTTTGTGTTTACAATTAGTTTGGCCACCGTCAATATTTTCTTGTATTTTACCTGTTTTATATTCTAACGTCACACTTAAAAGTAACTCCACTTCTCTGTCACTCCAAACCAAAGACTCTGGTTCATCTTGGAAGTAACTGGAAGTTACTCGTGTCATTTGTTGATGTTTTTTTCCAGGATTCTGATTGGCTAGCATGACTTTATCTTCTCGTTACACTGCCCCCTGTAGGTTTGGCTGCTCATAGCACCTTAACAGATATTTATGCAGGTTCGTGTAAATGATGGATTCAAAACGTAGAGGGGGAAATATCTGTTTTTGTAAATACCCGGCTCTGTGGAAACGTGACCTCAGATCCTTTAGAAGCAGTTCATGGGTACTTAGCATTGCTCAAATCTTTTTTTACTTCATTTTTATTTATTATTTATTAATGGAAAGGTGTTATTGTGTTATTGTTCATCTGAGGTTGTATCTGCCTCACACTGAAACCCACTACAATAAGAGGATTTTTATAATGCTTTCTCTCCCTCTCTCTCTCCCAGGATTGAGGGTAATAACTTTTGCACATGACTAGTGTTTATGAGCTGTTAACCAAGTTCTGAGAACATGTCATGTTATTTCGCAGGAATTAGCCTCTCATACTTCCTGC
The DNA here is from genome assembly GCF_033807715.1 of Cololabis saira. Taxonomy (NCBI): domain Eukaryota; kingdom Metazoa; phylum Chordata; class Actinopteri; order Beloniformes; family Belonidae; genus Cololabis; species Cololabis saira. Next base: position 41,867,900 of record NC_084597.1, read on the forward strand.
ACTTCAGAAAACAGTCCTGGACACCACGTATCCACAAGTGGGTCCGTGGTCTGAGTGCAGCCTCTGTGTTTCTGGATGGACTTCAAACAGCAGGTCTCAGATCCCAGCAGCCCTTTTGTGAGCTGACAGAGCGGCGACAGAGCTTTCTTGCTCGTTTCCATCAGGGCGGCCCCTGGATCCCTTTCACACTGGGAGGACAGTGCTTGTTTGTGCAGCGCTACAGTTGTCCTCAGCTCTGCGGCTGCAGCTGTGGCCTCTCTTAGCACGGTGAAACTGGAGAGGGCGGCCCATAAAGCGTCTGCAGACGTGCTGTCAGGAGCCACCCACTACTGCAGACACCGCTGCAGCCGTCCACATGCAGCCCACATGAAAACCCGGCAGACACGGGTGCCACTTGTTGGCCTCAGGAGATGTGGTCCTGCTCGTTATCACGGGAGGATTGAGCCAACAGCTGGACTAGATGATATGAAACCGTCTCTACTGTCAGCTGTTTCTGTGCCATTAGGAAAGAACAAACACTATTAGTCTGGGCGCGCTGACCAATCTTACTCCTCTGGAGATTCAGTTTTACTTTTGTTCTGTGGATTAGATCACTTAGAGTAAATCCTCCCCAACTGAGGCTAAAGCTGATGTTTAATGAGAGGTTGCAGAAGTGATAACGCAAAGATAACTGCTTTAGATTAGAGACACCACCAGGATGAAAGTTAGTCTCACTTGGACGCCGCATAGAACCGCGAACATGATGAAGATGATCCTTACGCGTAACCAAGGTGTCAAGTAACCAAGTACAAATACTTCGTTACCTTACTTAAGTAGAAATTTTGGTTATCTATACTTCACTGGAGTAATTATTTTTCAGACGACTTTTTACTTTTACTCCTTACATTTTCACGCAATTATCTGTACTTTTTACTCCTTACATTTTAAAAACAGCCTCGTTACTCTATTTCATTTGGGCCTTTAATAAAAACTATCCAGTTAAATTGCTCCATCCGGATAGAGTGAATTTGGTTGTGGTTGTTTCAGATGTTCTTGTCCAGTTTTGTTCTTACATCCGTTCCCTCAGATTCCTGCAACTAAACTTGGATGTACATTCCAATAAAGGTTAGGATAAATGATAACATGAACATGAAGTTTGACTTTTTGCACCATTACAATACTTATAGGCAACTAGTCATCATATCTGCTGCTCTCTGAAACACATGTTAATGCTCAATAGTCACATATATGCTTCTTTAATATATTTGCATTATACTAACATGCATTCATTTTCAATGGCTTTTGTCCTTAATGGCTTTTTTCCCCCTTACATTACTTTTACTTTTATAGTTTAAGTAGTTTTGAAACCAGTACTTTTATACTTTTACTTGAGTAAAAAACTTGAGTTGATACTTCAACTTGTACAGGAGTATTTTTAAACTCTAGTATCTATACTTCTACCTGAGTAATGAATGTGAATACTGAAGACACCTCTGCGCGTAACATCCTTCTGGCTCCCCGGCATCCTTCTACTTTTATAACTTCATCACACCCTTTGGTGAACACGGAAGAAATACCATGGCTACGTATCCGAGACCAGAACCAGTATGGTGCGAACTGAGTCTGTAAATTGTAACCAAAAGTAAAAGTCCTGAGGTCCTGGGTCCAGATAAAGATACAGGAAACTGGAGTAGAAGGTTTCAGCTCTGGATTCTGGAACTCAGAGTCCTGTTGCCTGGATTCAAGCTTTTGAGGACTACATTCACCAACTTATCATCAAATGATTCAAATAAATGTCATTTTATTAGTATGACTCTAAATCACAGCCTCAGAACATCTTGACACAGAAAGTATCAAAGATTCAGTACAATTCCTGTTAAATGTGGTTCAGCACATTCAGTCAACTATATTCTGATTGAGTCCATTTTGTCTTAATTTTGTTTATGTAATACTAATTCACCAAGAAAATAAACACTTTAAAGGGAAAGTGTGGTGACCGGTTTACTGGTCACCACACCAGAGAGCCAGAGAGCTGAAAGATTTACAGTAGATTCCCATAAACTTCCTAGAAGCTCTCCATGGGAAGCTACGTCGAGGAATTTAGGAAACATCCAACTATGGATGCTTTCATGGGACTTAATGAGACCGGGAGAGGAATGGGGCTCTCATAAAGTGGGTGTGGTACTCCAAACCAGTTCCACCGGTGTAGAACGCAGTGGACCAACCACAACAGGCCGGGGGCGGGGTTTATGTGGCCACTCAGACAGGAACGTTTAAAGAGTCAGTATTTAAAACAACCAACACGGCTTCAGAGTTGATAATACGTTGTGAGGGGAGGTTTACAGGACCCAAACGCGCCGATGCAGGAGTACAAAACAGCAAAAAATAAATACGAGAATGAAAAACCCTTGAAACCAGGAACAACCATAAGCAGGGAGGACGGGAAAGACCAGACAATATATGGGTCAATGACGTTTAAATGGATAAAAAAATACCATATATACAGTATATGACCTACCTGTCCCACATATGGACCCACTTGAATTAAAAAAAAATACCAGTTATTTGGGATTTTGTTGTTGTTTTAAGCGTCAAAATGTCATGTGGTGCAACCGTCCGACCAAGATGTTTTTTAATCAATATTCTGCCCTATCTGGCACGATTTCCGAAGTGTCTTGTAGTGTGTAAGATTGCAAAACATTTGTATTTATATTTCCATCATAATATACAAACAAAGTTTGACCGATGACGTCCATTTTATGAAATATCATGAGGCGCGGCCATTAAAAAAAAAACAATTTTTGTATAATAGTGAAAACTATTATACTAAAAAAAAAAGATGTCAAGATGTTATGGAAATTAATTTATTTTAATATGAATCATGGTTGCACCACATGACTTTTTAAGGCTAGTGCCAATTCATCTTGACAAAAAACTCTGAAATCACTTAATTTAAATTTTTTTATATTAATTTATGTGTACACAACATTATTAATGTTTGAACTACTGCAACAGATATTCTTTTTTTATTATTTTAAAGTTGACCTGTTGAAAATCCTTATTCGTCATTGACCCATATACAGACAGGGGCTGACGAGACACAGACGCACACAATCAGGGTGGATGGGGGCCAGGGAAGTCAAATCCAAACTAAACTCAAGGAAACAGACTTTCAAATTAAAGAAAGCAAGTCAAACACAAGCTCAAAACTAATCAACAAGGAAAAAGTCAACAAATGAAACTCACAACCCCCCAGAAAACCCACACAATAACATCATATTAACTATAGCTAATAATAACACCCTGGACTGACAAAACCACAGTCTAACTCCACCCTGAATCCCTTCAGCTGTCTTTTGTTGGTACCGGTCTGCCTGTCACATGCTTTGTTTGTCCGATTTGGTGTATGCCTGTCCTGCAGTGCCCGTTTGTACCGCCCTCTGGGAACCTGGAAACCTGGAAATCAAAGCCCAGTCCACAGGAACCAGACTGATTCTCTATTGAAGAGGAAAACAGTTTGGATTTCTGGCCAGGTTACCTCTGTGCAGCACTCATTTAGCAAACTTCACCCTGGACGGGCACCGACTGCAGTTTTCTTTTCCACTTCTGACCTTCTTTAAGGACTGATAGCAGAGGCTGCAGGTTTTCTTAACTGCACTTTTAGCCTGTTAGCCTTTGTCAGCTTCACTGAGCATGCTCAGCAGCAGAAACAGCTGTCTGATCCTGAGATCCTCCGGGTTTGAGCTTGTTCTGGATGAAGCACTTATGTTTACAATCCTGTTTTCATCTCTAATTAAAATCAGTAAACTACAAGATACAGTATGTTATTAAAATATGTTACTTATTATACTTTTTTTCGTCCTGTTTTTGTTATTCAGACACCAGCAGTCAGAGAAAAAAACTTAGGTACTTAAAGTTTTCTTTGACACAAGACATAAAATCTCGATTCTCATTTTACCTTTAGCTTTATTTCCATCTTTTATTTTCTCCTAAATCTTGCTTAGAGACATAGATGACTAAGGAGAGTTAATAGTCATGATTAAGATTTGAGAGGGATATTTTGATAAGCTCATTTCAGCCTTTCTAATGGAAGAAAATAAGCAATAGATAAGTTATTATGGAGATATTCAGTATAATAAAATAATCAATATTTACAAATAAGCCCGTTATTATATTGGCAGCACTATAAATCTGGTGAAAAATGTTACTTCAGTAATTACCACTTAATGCATTTCCTTTTTAATTTAATATCAGTTTAACAGTATATTTTTGATATATCCAGAGAAGAAGTTTGACAGTTTTTGGTCAGTAATTGTCACAGTTGTGAGACAGAAGTATAAAAAACAAAACATTTTGTTTACTAAGACGAATTACTATACAAAAGTCTTCATATAGTAGATTTAATAATGAAACACATGTGTTTGGCTTCAGGCGTAATTCGGGTTTCGAATGGTTTCATGTAAATCCCTAAACGCCCTACAATGATCTGACCTCTGCAGTGAGATACATGATTGGAGTTAAAACAAGAGCGTAACTAGAGATCTTTGGCTTCTCACACTGAGATTTTGTATCTCATCACTAGAAAAAAGGAAAATAGAAACAGAAGAAATAACCCATAATCTCAGTTTGGCCTCACACTGATCTCATTGTTGACTAGAAGAAGTAAAAGAAACATTTTTACGATCTCTTTTCTCATTTTCTCGTCCTCTGGGCAAGAATGTGAGTGTGGAAGGAGCTTGATTGTGTTTCAAGCTGCAAACACTGAAACCAACTGGTTGGTTGATCTTCGGGACGTAGAATAAACAATGCTGATCTTTTGAGCTGAAGGTTAAAGACGCATTCTGGCCTCAAGCAGGACTCACACAAACTTTATTTAAAGGGGTATGATGAAGGAGCTTTGTGTGCATTTACCTTCATGTATTACCGAGAGTGCAATGATCAGACTGGCTCAGTGTTGGGAAAGAAACCTCCTCCTTGTCATTAGCAGGAGCTTTGAAATGCCTAAATAGCAGCAGAGCCATCAATCTCCTGCTGAAGTTCTGTCATTGTGACAAACAAAATACCACAGCTGTGTGAAGGACAGCTGAGGATCTGCATGTCTGTGGTTCCATACCGTAAAGATAGATCTACTCATTATATGACTCAGATTAGTTTCAATCAAACATTTACATTGTTGGCCTGAAAGCAACCCCCTTTGGAAGTCTGAAGGTTTGAGGTGTAAGTGTGTGTGACTTCCACTGTGTGTTTAGTGGTGGAGCTGCTCACCCAGCATGTCTGCACGCCTTCACGTGACCAGTATAAGATGAAGTTGTTTCAGTTGGTATCAAATAAACAGCTCATAAGACAAAAAGAATGGACTTTGATGCTGCTGCTGCAGCTATTTAGGTTGCAGAGGTAGCAGACAGGCCTGGCGGGACTTATGCAGGGAGGGAGGGAGGGAGGGATGTGTGCAGACCAACAAGCTGGCAGCATGTGTACATGATCACTGCATGGAGGGCTGTTCATTTCCTGGTTGCAAATTAGCTTCTAAAATCCTAAGGAAGCTGGAAGGGCGTACTTAGTATTGCACACATTTTTTATTTATTAACTTTTTAAATTTTTGGCTTCATTTTTGTTAAATAAATGATGGCAAATTGAGAGAAGTTATAAATAATGTTTTATCTGAGTTTGCTAAATAGCAAGATTGAAGGTTTTTATCATGATTTAGTTTAGTTTACCGTAGTTTAGTTTATTGGTCCTTTCAATTCCCACAAACCCAAAGCACAGGTGTAATTAGGTAATTCAGTATATATATATATATACCAGAATATATATAATTAATTATATATATATATATATATATATATATACCAGAATATATATAATTAATTATATATATTCTTTGTTTAACACTGAATGTTAAACAAGGTGTAGACTGAAGGTGTAGACTGAAGCTTATGACGCCTACCCTTTTCACAACAAAATTAGCTTTTATAAACTAGTGCAATGTCATTAATAAATATCATTCCATACAGTATTTGTGACGATAAAAAAAATACCAATTCAACTCCACCTTTTTAACTATGAATCTATCTCGCTCTCAGATCCGCCATGTTTGTCATCAACGGGAATTTATCTTTCTTTCTTTCTTTCTTTCTTTCTTTCTTTCTTTCTTTCTTTCTTTCTTTCTTTCTTTCTTTCTTTCTTTCTTTCTTTCTTTCTTTCTTTCTTTCTTTCTTTCTTTCTTTCTTTCTTTCTTTCTTTCTTTCTTTCTTTCTTTCTTTCTTTCCTTCCTTCCTTCTTTTTTCCCTTCCTTCCTCCTTTCCTCCTGCTCTTTCCTTCCTTCTTCCCTTCCTCTTTTCTCCCTTCCTTCCTTCTTTCCTTGTTTTCTCCCTTCCTTCCTTACTTACTTACTTCCTTCCTTCCTTCCTTCCTTCCTTCCTTCCTTCCTTCCTTCCTTCCTTCCTTCCTTCCTTCCTTCCTTCCTTCCTTCCTTCTTTTTTCCCCTTCCTTCCTTCTTTCCTCCTGCTCTCTCCTTCGTTCTTCCCTTCCTCTTTTCTCCCTTCCTTCCTTCTTTCCTTGTTTTCTCCCTTCCTTCCTTCCTTCCTTCCTTCCTTCCTTCCTTCCTTCCTTCCTTCCTTCCTTCCTTCCTTCCTTCCTTCCTTCCTTCCTTCCTTCCTTCCTTCCTTCCTTCCTTCCTTCCTTCCTTCCTTCCTTCCTTCCTTCCTTCCTTCAAAATTCAGTTTTACACAAAAACATCATCAATGGGAATTTATCGTTTTTACCACGACATGACAAATTCTTATCGTGAGGAATTTTTTGACGGTATATCGTGAACGGTAAAATATCGCCCATTCCTAATACATACACACACACACACACACACACACACACACACACACACACACACACACACACACACACACACACACACACACACACACACACACACACACACACACACACACACACACACATATGCATGTATACATACATACATACATACATACATACATACATACATACATACATACACACACACACATGTCCATAGGTACATGCCTATGTGTATTATCCCTTTGTTTTATATGTATTAATCATTTTGTATTTATAGTTGCTTTTGAATTGTAGTAACGTGCTACATATTTTTATTTCTGTATTTAAGCTGTTCCACAGATTAACACCTGTCACTGAGATCATCGTTGTTTAACGTTGGTTCTTGCCTTTGTTTTCCTGAACATAAATGTTCCTCTTAGTTCATATTGGCTAACTATGCTTTGGAAGAGCTTCTGAATGCTGTCAGGAAGTGTTTTATTGTTGATTTTGAACATAAATTGCGCTGTTTTAAGGGTTCACTAAATCTCGGAATTTAAGTACATTTGAATTTATGAATAATCTATTAGTTGGTTCTCTATAACCTGCTTTGTTTATAACTCTAATGGCTCTTTTTTGTAAGATAAAAATTGGGTCTGTGATTGTTTTGTATGTATTTCCCCAGTTTTATTTACATAAAACACATTGGATGTGTGGAAGTTTGGGACACACCTTTACTCGTGACATTTTTTTTTTAAAATGTGGTGTTTTGTCCTGGTCTCTCTCCGTCTGAAGGTGCAGCTCTGACTGAGATGGCCATGCTGCTGCGCTGCCCCTGGATGCTTCTCTTGGTCGTGGCCCTCTGCTACGTAGCCGTGAACACTTCCTCCCTCAACCTGGAGGATCCCAACGTCTGCAGCCACTGGGAGAGGTCAGTCAAAGTCAAGCAGTTCTCTCTCTGAAGGCTGATTATTGAACATATGTCCATCAAAACAGTAGGTCAACATTTGAGAGAACCACGTCTTCACCTGCCAGAACATTAATGCTCAGTATCAGTCGTATACCAGCGTCCTCGACGTTGACCAGGGGGTCAGGTCTTGTGCAAGTTTCAACCTGAAGGAGTTATTAGACTGCAAAAACTCAAAATCTTACCAGGAATATTTGTCTTATTTCTATTTAAAATGTCTCATTTTTTGTCAAGAAATCTCATTAGACTTAAAACAAGAGTCATTACCAGAAAAATAACTTGATATTTGACAATTTTCACCTGTTTCAAGTAAATTTTCACTTCAAATAAGTAGAAAAATCTGCCAGTGGGACAAGATTTATCTTCTTATTACAAGCAAAAAAATCTTGTTCCACAGGCAGATTTTTCTACTTATTTTAAGTGAAAATCTACTTGAAACAGGTGAAAATTGTTGTTTTTTCCAGTGATGAGTCTTGTTTTAAGTGTAATGAGATTTTTTGACTAAAAAACATTGACATTTTAACTAGAAATAAGAGAAATATTCTTGTTAAGATTTTGAGTTTTTGCAGTGTACAGACTTATAGAAGATACACACAAGACACACACAAGTTTCCCCAGGTTTCGAAAGTAGATGACCGAGGTGCCGGGGAATAAGAGGCACAGGTAACAAGCAAAGGTATTTTATTTAAACCAAAATTTACGCAAAAACACTAAATGCTGGAAAAACATACGGATGAGAAAACTATCCAGGAGGACAGGATGGGTTAGCAAGATAACAAAATGATGATGGATGAGTAATAAAAAACCAAGAGGTGATGAAGGACTAAACACTGACCTGTTGCTTACTGACCCTAAATCACAGGGCAGTTTTTAAAACAATGATATCTGGAGATCACGACTGCTGACGCAGCAGATTTGTGAAACATGCTCATAGAGTAGCACAGAGCAATTTGGCTTGGCTCAGTCCTTCATCAGTCGGTCTTACCTGTAGTTGTGGAGTTTAACATTGTCCAAAGTGTACTCTTGTTCTATGTCCCTCTGTTGTAGTGCATTTTCAGTGCTGTTACAAATCAAATCAAAGCAAATCAATCTTTACTTGTATAGCGCTTTTCATACAAATTTAAATGCAACACAAAGCGCTTTACATGACTTAATAATGCCCCCCACACACACACACACACATACACACAGACAGAAGCAAACACACTACAGTTCAGATAAGTATATGTTACATTGCTGTATTAATGCCGTTTTAGGGCTGTTACAGTGTATTTACAGTGCTGTTTTAGGCAAGGCAAGTTTATTTATATATTACAATTCAACCGAAGGTAATTCAAAGTGCTTTACATCAACATTAAAAGCAGCAAGACACAATTAAACAGTAAATAACAAATACAATGAAATAAAATGATAAGAAAAGAGGTAAAACAAAAAAAGCTTTAAAAATTGTTAAAAATAAGGGCAGTAGAGTACAGCAGGTAAGTATTTAATTTCGGAGTACGCTTGAGTAAACAGTAATGTTTTTATCCTGATTTAAAGGAGCTGACAGTTGGAGCAGACCTCAGGTCTACAGGAAGTTTGTTCCACCGGTGAGGAGCAGAATAACTGAACGCTCGATTTCCTGGTGTAATATGGTCCAGTTTCCTGGTGTAATGTGGTCCAGTTTCCTGGTGTAATGTGGTCCAGTTTCCTGGTGTAATATGGTCCAGTTTCCTGGTGTAATGTGGTCCAGTTTCCTGATCTAATACGGTCCAGTTTCCTGGTGTAATATGGTCCAGTTTCCTGGTGTAATGTGGTCCAGTTTCCTGGTGTAATATGGTCCAGTTTCCTGGTGTAATATGGTCCAGTTTCCTGGTGTAATGTGGTCCAGTTTCCTGGTGTAATGTGGTCCAGTTTCCTGGTGTAATGTGGTCCAGTTTCCTGGTGTAATATGGTCCAGTTTCCTGGTGTAATATGGTCCAGTTTCCTGGTGTAATATGGTCCAGTTTCCTGGTGTAATGTGGTCCAGTTTCCTGGTGTAATGTGGTCCAGTTTCCTGGTGTAATATGGTCCAGTTTCCTGGTGTAATATGGTCCAGTTTCCTGGTGTAATATGGTCCAGTTTCCTGGTGTAATGTGGTCCAGTTTCCTGGTGTAATATGGTCCAGTTTCCTGGTGTAATGTGGTCCAGTTTCCTGGTGTAATATGCTCCAGTTTCCTGGTGTAATATGGTCCAGTTTCCTGGTGTAATATGGTCCAGTTTCCTGGTGTAATGTGGTCCAGTTTCCTGGTGTAATGTGGTCCAGTTTCCTGGTGTAATATGGTCCAGTTTCCTGGTGTAATATGGTCCAGTTTCCTGGTGTAATATGGTCCAGTTTCCTGGTGTAATGTGGTCCAGTTTCCTGGTGTAATGTGGTCCAGTTTCCTGGTGTAATATGGTCCAGTTTCCTGGTGTAATATGGTCCAGTTTCTTGGTGTAATATGGTCCAGTTTCCTGGTGTAATATGGTCCAGTTTCCTGGTGTAATATGGTCCAGTTTCCTGGTGTAATGTGGTCCAGTTCCCTGGTGTAATATGGTCCAGTTTCCTGGTGTAATGTGGTCCAGTTTCTTGGTGTAATATGGTCCAGTTTCCTGGTGTAATATGGTCCAGTTTCCTGGTGTAATGTGGTCCAGTTTCCTGGTGTAATATGGTCCAGTTTCCTGGTGTAACGTGGTCCAGTTTCCTGGTGTAATGTGGTCCAGTTTCCTGGTGGAATATGGTCCAGTTTCCTGGTGTAATATGGTCCAGTTTCCTGGTGTAATGTGGTCCAGTTTCCTGGTGTAATATGGTCCAGTTTCCTGGTGTAATGTGGTCCAGTTTCCTGGTGTAATATGGTCCAGTTTCCTGGTGTAATGTGGTCCAGTTTCCTGATCTAATACGGTCCAGTTTCCTGGTGTAATACGGTCCAGTTTCCTGGTGTAATGTGGTCCAGTTTCCTGGTGTAATATGTTCCAGTTTCCTGGTGTAATGTGGTCCAGTTTCCTGGTGTAATGTGGTCCAGTTTCCTGGTGTAATGTGGTCCAGTTTCCTGGTGTAATGTGGTCCAGTTTCCTGGTGTAATGTGGTCCAGTTTCCTGGTGTAATGTGGTCCAGTTTCCTGGTGTAATGTGGTCCAGTTTCCTGGTGTAATATGGTCCAGTTTCCTGGTGTAATATGGTCCAGTTTCCTGGTGTAATATGGTCCAGTTTCCCGGTGTAATATGGTCCAGTTTCCTGGTGTAATATGGTCCAGTTTCCTGGTGTAATGTGGTCCAGTTTCCTGGTGTAATGTGGTCCAGTTTCCTGGTGTAATATGGTCCAGTTTCCCTGTGTAATATGGTCCAGTTTCCTGGTGTAATATGGTCCAGTTTCCTGGTGTAATATGGTCCAGTTTCCTGGTGTAATATGGTCCAGTTTCCTGGTGTAATATGGTCCAGTTTCCTGGTGTAATATGGTCCAGTTTCCTGGTGTAATATGGTCCAGTTTCCTGGTGTAATGTGGTCCAGTTTCCTGGTGTAATATGGTCCAGTTTCCTGGTGTAATATGGTCCAGTTTCCTGGTGTAATATGGTCCAGTTTCCTGGTGTAATGTGGTCCAGTTTCCTGGTGTAATGTGGTCCAGTTTCCTGGTGTAATATGGTCCAGTGTCCTGGTGTAATATGGTCCAGTTTCCTGGTGTAATATGGTCCAGTTTCCTGGTGTAATGTGGTCCAGTTTCCTGGTGTAATGTGGTCCAGTTTCCTGGTGTAATGTGGTCCAGTTTCCTGGTGTAATGTGGTCCAGTTTCCTGGTGTAATGTGGTCCAGTTTCCTGGTGTAATGTGGTCCAGTTTCCTGGTGTAATATGGTCCAGTTTCCTGGTGTAATATGGTCCAGTTTCCTGGTGTAATATGGTCCAGTTTCCTGGTGTAATATGGTCCAGTTTCCTGGTGTAATGTGGTCCAGTTTCCTGGTGTAATATGGTCCAGTTTCCTGGTGTAATGTGGTCCAGTTTCCTGGTGTAATATGGTCCAGTTTCCTGGTGTAATATGGTCCAGTTTCCTGGTGTAATATGGTCCAGTTTCCTGGTGTAATATGGTCCAGTTTCCTGGTGTAATATGGTCCAGTTTCCTGGTGTAATATGGTCCAGTTTCCTGGTGTAATGTGGTCCAGTTTCCTGGTGTAATGTGGTCCAGTTTCCTGGTGTAATGTGGTCCAGTTTCCTGGTGTAATATGGTCCAGTTTCCTGGTGTAATGTGGTCCAGTTTCCTGGTGTAATGTGGTCCAGTTTCCTGGTGTAATATGGTCCAGTTTCCTGGTGTAATATGGTCCAGTTTCCTGGTGTAATGTGGTCCAGTTTCCTGGTGTAATATGGTCCAGTTTCCTGGTGTAATGTGGTCCAGTTTCCTGGTGTAATGTGTTCCAGTTTCCTGGTGTAATGTGGTCCAGTTTCCTGGTGTAATGTGGTCCAGTTTCCTGGTGTAATGTGGTCCAGTTTCCTGGTGTAATGTGGTCCAGTTTCCTGGTGTAATGTGGTCCAGTTTCCTGGTGTAATATGGTCCAGTTTCCTGGTGTAATATGGTCCAGTTTCCTGGTGTAATATGGTCCAGTTTCCTGGTGTAATATGGTCCAGTTTCCCGGTGTAATATGGTCCAGTTTCCCGGTGTAATATGGTCCAGTTTCCCTGTGTAATATGGTCCAGTTTCCTGGTGTAATATGGTCCAGTTTCCTGGTGTAATATGGTCCAGTTTCCTGGTGTAATATGGTCCAGTTTCCTGGTGTAATATGGTCCAGTTTCCTGGTGTAATGTGGTCCAGTTTCCTGGTGTAATATGGTCCAGTTTCCTGGTGTAATATGGTCCAGTTTCCTGGTGTAATATGGTCCAGTTTCCTGGTGTAATATGGTCCAGTTTCCTGGTGTAATATGGTCCAGTTTCCTGGTGTAATATGTTCCAGTTTCCTGGTGTAATATGGTCCAGTTTCCTGGTGTAATGTGGTCCAGTTTCCTGGTGTAATGTGGTCCAGTTTCCTGGTGTAATATGGTCCAGTTTCCTGGTGTAATATGGTCCAGTTTCCTGGTGTAATATGGTCCAGTTTCCTGGTGTAATATGGTCCAGTTTCCTGGTGTAATATGGTCCAGTTTCCTGGTGTAATATGGTCCAGTTTCCTGGTGTAATATGGTCCAGTTTCCTGGTGTAATGTGGTCCAGTTTCCTGGTGTAATATGGTCCAGTTTCCTGGTGTAATGTGGTCCAGTTTCCTGGTGTAATATGGTCCAGTTTCCTGGTGTAATGTGGTCCAGTTTCCTGGTGTAATGTGGTCCAGTTTCCTGGTGTAATGTGGTCCAGTTTCCTGGTGTAATGTGGTCCAGTTTCCTGGTGTAATGTGGTCCAGTTTCCTGGTGTAATATGGTCCAGTTTCCTGGTGTACTGTGGTCCAGTTTCCTGGTGTAATATGGCCCAGTTTCCTGGTGTAATGTGGTCCAGTTTCCTGGTGTAATGTGGTCCAGTTTCCTGGTGTAATATGGTCCAGTTTCCTGGTGTAATGTGGTCCAGTTTCCTGGTGTAATGTGGTCCAGTTTCCTGGTGTAATATGGTCCAGTTTCCTGGTGTACTGTGGTCCAGTTTCCTGGTGTAATATGGTCCAGTTTCCTGGTGTAATATGGTCCAGTTTCCTGGTGTAATGTGGTCCAGTTTCCTGGTGTAATATGGTCCAGTTTCCTGGTGTACTGTGGTCCAGTTTCCTGGTGTAATATGGTCCAGTTTCCTGGTGTAATGTGGTCCAGTTTCCTGGTGTAATGTGGTCCAGTTTCCTGGTGTAATATGGTCCAGTTTCCTGGTGTAATATGGTCCAGTTTCCTGGTGTAATGTGGTCCAGTTTCCTGGTGTAATGTGGTCCAGTTTCCTGGTGTAATATGGTCCAGTTTCCTGGTGTAATATGGTCCAGTTTCCTGGTGTAATATGGTCCAGTTTCCTGGTGTAATGTGGTCCAGTTTCCTGGTGTAATGTGGTCCAGTTAAGGCCTGTAAAGATGCCATTGCAATAATCCAACCTACTGAAAATGAATGCATGAATAGGTTTTACCATGTCTTGTTTAGATAGTTTTAGTTTTAGTGCAGTTTAGTGCATTTATAATGCTGTTTTAGTGCATTTATAGTGCTGTTACAGTGCATTTATAGTGCTGTTTTAGTGCTGTTAGAGTGCATTTACAGTGCTGTTATAGTGCATTTACAGTGCTGTTTTAGTGCATTCATAGTGCTGTTTTAGTGCATTTACACTGGTGTTTGAGTGCAATTTTATTGCATTTACAGTGCTATTTTAGTGCAGTTTTAGTGCATTTACAATGCAGTTTTAGAGCAGTTTTAGTGCATTCACAGTGCAGTTTTAGTGCATTTATAGTGGTATTCCTGTATAGTGCAGTTATAGTTCGGTTTTAGTGCATTTACAGTGCAGTTTTAGTGCATTTATAGTGGTATTATAGTGCTGTTTTAGTCCTGTTTTCTTGTATTTCAAGTGCTGTTTCTGTGCATTTATAATGCTGTTTTAGTGCAGTTATAGTGCGGTTTTAGGGCATTTATAGTGCTGTTACGGTGCAGTTTTAGTGCATTTAAAGTGGTATTCCTGTATAGTGCAGTTATAGTCCGGTTTTAGTGCATTTACAGTGCTGTTTTAGTGCATTTATAATGCTATTATAGTGCATTTACAGTGCTGTTTTAGTGCATTTATAATGCTATTATAGTGCATTTACAGTGCTGTTTTAGTGCATTTATAGTGCTGTTTTAGTGCATTTATAGTCAGGGCTGCACATAATTATTTTGGTCTGGTGCTCAGAGGAGCCCCTGGATATGTGACTTGGGCCTCCAAGAACGCGGTGACCCGTCTCGCCTGATCGATAAAAGAGGGATGCAGGAATAAGTTATAGGCAAAACGATATTTATTCACTTATAAAGATGAATGGCTCAATATGGTCCTTTACAAAGTTAATTTATTTCAATAATTCAACTAGAATATGGTGTAAAAGTTAATTTATTTCAATAATTCAACTAGAATATGGTGTAAAAGTTAATTTATTTCAATAATTCAACTAGAATATGGTGTAAAAGTTAATCTATTTCAATAATTCAACTTAAAAGGTGAAACTAATATATTACCTAGTCTTATTACATGCAAAGCAAGATATGTTAAACCTTTATTTGTTATAATTTTGATGATGTAATTGTTTATTGATTTCATACTGAGGATTTTGACGGCGCATGCGCTCTGGCGGCCCACTTATGTGCAGCCCTGTTTATAGTGCTGTTTTAGTACATTTGTATTGCTGTTTTAGTGCAATTATAGTGCTGTTTTAGTGCAGTTATAGTGCTGTATTAGTGCAGTTATAGTGCATTTACAGTGCTGTTACAGGGCTGTTTTAGTGCATTCATAGTGCAGTTATAGTGCTGTTTTAGTGCATTTATAGTGGTATTACAGTGCTGTTACAGTGCAGTTATAGTGCGATTATAGTGCTGTCACTGTGCTGTTTTAGTGCATTTATAGTGCTGTTTTAGTGCATTTATAGTGCTGTTTTAGTGCATTTATAGTCAGGGCTGCACATAAGTGGGCCGCCAGAGCGCATGCGCCGTCAAAATCCTCAGTGCGCTGCCAAGCTTGTGCAGCGAAGCGCTTTTGCGTACCACCAGCTGGGGCTCATATTACTGGTTGTGGCCAGACCAGAATACTAATATTAAAACATCTATTGGGAGAGCTTTTCCCCAGAACTGCCACTCAAAGTTGGTACTGGGCTGGCCAATCACAGCGCGTCCGTTGCTGCGGTGGGTTGGGGAGGAAGAGAGGTAAGGATCAGCTTTACTGAACAAACCCTGACACGTCTCGTCAAAATGTCCAAGAAGCAAGCGCCATTAAGTAATTACTTTTGCGTTCCACCACCACCAACTACAAAGAGACGCCAAACTGAACCACTACCCGTGGATAGAAACAGAAAATGTGTGTTTGCCGAGAAGTGGCTGCATGATGTTACGCGGCGACGCGCACCGTACGTTCGCGCTCCCGCGTATCCTACCCCGTAAGCTCTGCGTTGGTGCAACGCGGAACCATAAATCAGCAAGCGTCCGTCACTGCGTGCAGCAGTTACCTGCACCAGCAAGACGCTGCTCTGATTATGGCTCAAAGTTTATGAAAACCCCAAATAAATAAAAAATTAGAGAATATTTTATGAAATCAATAAACAATTACATCATCAAAATTATAACAAATAAAGGTTTAACATATCTTGCTTTGCATGTAATAAGACTAGGTAATATATTAGTTTCACCTTTTAAGTTGAATTATTGAAATAGATTAACTTTTACACCATATTCTAGTTGAATTATTGAAATAAATTAACTTTTACACCATATTCTAGTTGAATTATTGAAATAAATTAACTTTTACACCATATTCTAGTTGAATTATTGAAATAAATTAACTTTGTAAAGGACCATATTGAGCCATTCATCTTTATAAGTGAATAAATATCGTTTTGCCTATAACTTATTCCTGCATCCCTCTTTTATCGATCAGGCGAGACGGGTCACCGCGTTCTTGGAGGCCCAAGTCACATATCCAGGGGCTCCTCTGAGCACCAGACCAAAATAATTATGTGCAGCCCTGTTTATAGTGCTGTTTTAGTGTATTTATAGTGCTGTTTTAGTGCATTTATAGTGCTGTTTTAATGCATTTATAGTGCTGTTTTAGTACATTTATAGTGCTGTATTAGTGCAGTTATAGTGCATTTACAGTGCTGTTACAGTGCTGTTTTAGTGCATTTATTGTGCTGTTTTAGTGCATTTACAGTGCTGTTACAGTACCACTCATAGTATTAATACAGATGTTTCTTTTGCATTGCTTTAAGATGAATGAATGATAGTTGTACTATTAAATACTTCTTTTAATTTGCTGTATTTAAAATGTTGCTTGGATATGTGAAAGGATGTATTTCCTCTGTAGTTCAACTGAAGGTCAGTTTAAGATGGAATAAAACAGCGAGTTTATTTTGACTTTTATTTTTTTACAAAGAGTTTGAACCCAAGTTCAGTATATATAGCGCTAGTAGGTAACTGTAAGAATAAAAAACCATAAATGCTATCTCAAACAGAGGATGTCCCCAGATTGTAATGATAATTTTAATGCAAATTTACTATCCATGAAAACTTGAGTGCATAAAGGAGAAAGGGGGACGCCTGAGCTGGACACCCATGATTTCAGACCCCTCAGGCAGCACTGCATCAAGAACCATCATTCATCAACATATGGACAAGAATAAATGTGGGAAACCTTTTTCAAGCACTACAATACAGAGCTACATTCACAAATGATGCATAAAACTTTACTGTAGAATAAAAGCCTTATGCCAACCTTGTCCTGAGGCTGCATCAATATTTCTGGGCTCTGAGGCATCTGGGGCGGACCGTAACGCAGCGACAACATGCTGACAGGAATCAGTATTCCAGATCTTTTTAGGGAAGAAATGGATGTCTTATGCTCTGGACAAAAGCCCAGTTCCATTTCTGTGAAGCATTAATCGAAATGGTGGATATGATGAAAGATGATGCCCTGCTCTAGCAGGCCGCTGCTACTTTTTGCTGCAAGGCAATTTTTGTTGTGTTAAGCAGGAAGCTGGAGTCAGATCGACACTGCCAACAGTCCAAAGACCGCTGACCTATACACCGCCACTGCAGCAGCTCATTTTTAGCTTAGACTAACGAGTAGTAAGTTACACTGTAAGTACCAACATCTCCATGTTGAAAGGCTGTGATTAATTTTTTTTTGTGTCTTATTTTGGGAACAAAAGGATCCTGGAACTCCATCACATGAGATGTAAAGGAAGAAGGGTGGAGGGAAGTTTCCCAGGGAGAAAACGTTTTACTGACTAATGCCAGTGAACAGCTGCAAACACACTCACAGGCCCGTTCAGAGCTGTTGCCGTCCAAAAACCCTGAGCCCACACAGATTCAGAGACAAGAAAGGAGACCACGGACGTGGAGATCAGCTGTGTCGTTGTAGGGAAAAATCGATTTTCATTCACCATAATTAAATCAATTTGGAAGTCTTTCAGAAACTGATAAAGAAAATCTTCAGAAGATAAATTCCTTTAAAAAAAAGCATCAGTTAAAACATGAAGTTGTATTTATTTACAAGGGACGTACACTTCTGGAAGAGTTCTTCGGCAGTCACTGGTTTTAAATTACTTTAGATTATATGTTGCCCTTTAAAAGCTGTTCAGACGGTCAGATGGTTGTAGGTGGTGCACAAGTGCACGGTAAGGATGTGTCAGCAGCATCCGACTCAGCTAAATGTGGAGCGGCACGTTGTTGTTGGGAAGCCTCAGAGGTTTGACGTGAGGGCTGCAATCAGCGCTGCACAGTGACTCACCGAGTGAAGCCGAGGGATGTTGTAGTTGGAGGTTTGAAGTTTCCACAGAGAAAACAGTGACAGGAAACTTCAGAAAACACGCAGGAAAACTGCTTCTGTTTGGTTTCATATTGATGAACTGCCTGGAACCTTGTCAGGATACGGAGCACTGCCAGGGGGACGCCTCAGGGGTTTCTCAGTTGTACATGTCATCCCCGGACTTTTAAGGCCTTGCTTTGTGATGTAGGCGTTAGAGAGGACCGGTTCCCTTTTCATGACTTCCCGTTTGGACAACCAGGACTGCTTCGTAAACCCCCATCCACAACAGTTCAGGGCATTTACTGCATTGTAATGTTCAATGTGGTGATACGGTTCAGCTGTCACTTTATCAGAGAAAGCTACATCTCTTTAAATGAGAACTATTATGGCATCTAATACCTATTTTAAACAGGCCTTGAATGTCTTAAAAACAAGCTTTTGATTGTTCTTGCTAAATAAATTAGAAATTCAGCCTCTAAACCAGGGGTAGACAATTCCGGTCCTCGAGGGCCGGTGTCCTGCATGTCTTAGATGTTACCCTGCTTCAGCACACCGTGATAAAAGTACCTGTGTCATTAACAGAATTGTGCAGCCCTGGATGACAAGCTGATGACGATGATTAATTAGAATCAGGTGTGTTAAAGCAGGGAAACATCTAAAACATGCAGGACACCGGCCCTCGAGGACCGGAATTGCCTACCCCTGCTCTAAACCATGTCTTTATCTTCCCAGTCTCTAACCTCATTATCTATGCGGGATTCTGGGTGGGCGGGGCTATGATAATGAGGCTCTGTGCTGATTGGCTGCCTGAATGACGCAATACACCGCTACCAAAAAATGGCGGAAGCTCCGGCTGGTGGAGTTAAACCGTGTCCTAACTGCATGTGATGTGATCCGAGCGTCAGCGACAAAATCAATTCCATTGCTTTATTTTCTATTGGACTGTCCTAACTGGATGCAGCGACGCAGCGTTTTGATCTGAACATTTGTCGGACGTCCTGCTTCTATTTTCTTCCTGTCGCTCGCGTTGAAAGCCGGTTGAAAGCGCTGTAGGAAACGGTCATGGATGAGGAACGGCTGATCCAGTTAGTTGAAATGAGAAGTTATCTCTATGATTCCTCCTCATTTCACTACAAAAACCTCAATAAAGTGGCAGCTGCTGGAGGGAGATGGACAGAGAGACGATGTCACGCAGTGCTACGATAGTCGGACGCTCATGCAGTTACACGGTTTTATAGTTGTGGCCGTGGTTTGCATTTTGGTTACGTAGATCCACATCACACTGGACGGCTCATCCGGGCGGCTGTACAGACACTGCAGAATCTGGTTGTTTCCTCCTTCTCTGAGTTGGCAGGCTGAGGGGAGACCACTTTATATATGTTAAAGACAGAGAACACCTGTTTTTCACAATAGGTCCCCTTTAATGATCCTCTCAAACTTCAGTCAGGCTTTTTAAAATCAGCCTTGAATTTCATCCAAGATGTCTTCAAGTCCAGAGGCGCTGGTGCCGGCAGCGTGGAGCCTCCTCTGTCCATCTTGAAATTTGGTCCTTGAATTTCAAGCCTTTCATGTAAATTTAACTGTGAGGAAATCACAGTTAAAATCACCTGTTCATATAACCTGCTTCACAATAAGATTCCTTTTTTTCTTTTACTGCCCTTTTAGAGGAAAATACACCCTTTAAAAAAAAATGTTGTAGGCCTGAAGCCAAATGTGACTTTATATTAGAAAAATAACAAAGTTGTTAGTGTTGGACATGAGGTCCAGTTCTGTCCAGACAGGTGGATCTGGTAGCAGGTCTAATGACTTCAGCTCTATGTTTGACGCTTGTTAGCCTGTGAAATCTTTTCCGTCCATTCTAGCCGCTCATTTCTGCTCGTTCCTGCTCGTTTCTGTCTTATTTGTGAAATATCTGAGAACCAACACTGGTCTCAGGAAAGTCCTGAACTGTGTCCTACGTGAGCACTGGTCTCTCTGGACTTGGACTGTGTTTCTGAGTTAAACCAGTTGTTGCACTAAAGCCTGAGAATCTGTTTAACAAGTTGTGTTTGACCCCTTCATGCCTGATATTTAATAAATACCACCACCAATCAAAACAATGAAAAAATAGATCTAATACCATTTTTACAACAAAAAAGATCAAATAAATAGGAAAATAAAATAAATGCACCTACATTATTCATATAGGTATTCATATAGGTACCAAAACATTATAAAGAAAACTGTAGACAGTCAATATATTTTAAAGGTAAACTTAAATATATTAAATTATAATATATATATATATATATATATATATATATATATATATATATATATATATATATATATATATATATATATATATATATATATATATATATATATATATAAAGTACGACTGACGTACAACACAA
Source organism: Cololabis saira (assembly GCF_033807715.1). Classification (NCBI taxonomy): domain Eukaryota; kingdom Metazoa; phylum Chordata; class Actinopteri; order Beloniformes; family Belonidae; genus Cololabis; species Cololabis saira. The sequence goes on from NC_084597.1 coordinate 41,888,433, forward strand.
AATGTTGTAGGCCTGAAGCCAAATGTGCTTTTATATTAGAAAAACAACAAAGTTGACAAGAAAACAACAACATACTGTTCCTCTGGGGTTGGTGTTTAATCTATACTTCACTGGAGTAATTATTTATTACTTTTTACTTTTATTCCTTACATTTTCACGCAATTATCTGTACTTTTTACTCCTTACATTTTAAAAACAGCCTCGTTACTCTATTTCATTTCGGCCTTTAATAAAAACTATCCAGTTAAATTGCTCCATCCGGATAGAGTGAATTTGGTTGTGGTTGTTTCAGATGTTCTTGTCCAGTTTTGTTCTTACATCCGTTCCCTCAGATTCCTGCAACTAAACTTGGATGTACATTCCAATAAAGGTTAGGATAAATGATAACATGAACATGAAGTTTGACTTTTTGCACCATTACAATACTTATAGGTAACTAGTCATCATATCTGCTGCTCTCTGAAACACATGTTAATGCTCAATAGTACACATATATGCTTCTTTAATATATTTGCATTATACTAAGATACATTCATTTTCAATGGCTTTTGTCCTTAATGGCTTTTTCCCCCTTACATTACTTTTACTTTTATACTTTAAGTAGTTTTGAAACCAGTACTTTTTTACTTTTACTTGAGTAAAAAACTTGAGTTGATACTTCAACTTCTACAGGAGTATTTTTAAACTCTAGTATCTATACTTCTACCTGAGTAGTGAATGTGAATACTGAAGACACCTCTGCCGCTCCTCCACCACCCCCAAAAGTCTTTTTTACACTCTCAGTTAAGTCTCAGTTAAGTCTCTGGGACTTCCGACACACAGGACCACACACAGCGGGCTGGGCGGGAGCCTTAATGAGCACTAACGAGCGCTAGCTGATCCTCACACAAGGCTCTTCCTTCCTGTGCTTTCAGCTACTCCGTGACGGTGCAGGAGTCGTACCCGCATCGCTTTGATCAGATCTATTACACCAACTGCCCCGACATCCTCAACTGGTTCAAGTGCACCAGACACAGGTGAGACACGATCGTTGGCTTACCTGCAGCGATGCAACCGTCTACTGAACTCAACTCAAGCCGTGGAGAGGAAAGATGCTGTCTTCTTTAATTTTGGTTCTGTTCATTTATTGATAATCTTAAGTTACACAGAAAAACCAGTCTGCTAACGTGTCTGCTACTTGTGACTAATCTTTCATCCTGCAGAATGATGGACTACAAACAGTTTAGAAATGGCCTCATGACCCTTCCCTGAGTGATGGGTGGCAACAGCTGCTCCTCTGATGTTCTCTGATGTCTTTCCTCTTTGGCTTTGTGTTTAACACACACCCAAATGCTCCAGAGCAACAATCGGCCTAAACATCTGCTGCTCTCAGAGTCCAATCAGCAGTGTTGGGACTAACGCGTTATTTAGTAGCGCGTTACAGAAACGCTGTTAGTTTTGCGGTAACTAATACTCTAACACATTACTTTTTAAATTCAGTAACTCAATTACTGTTACCAAACAGTGCGTTACTCCGTTATTTCCGGCTACAGTGAAGCTTTTTTTCCCCACATGGAGACTGGAGGAAGAGATTCTCAACGTGGAGATATTGTCATTACAGTAATCTCTGGTTTTTCACGGGGGTTACGTTCCAAAAAGAACCCGTGATAAGTGAAATTCTTTTCACAATTATTATAGAAGGCTTCAAATTGCGGAGATCAGCACGTATTCCACTGCTCTTCTGAGCCGCTGCATCCCGACTCTGTAGCGTCTTGTTCTCCTAAAGCCGCGGTGCAGGAGTGTTTTTTCCAGAGAAGAAAATAGTTATGGGTCGTTGTTGTTGCTCTTTTTTCTTCTGGGCAAAAAGATTCTTCTAAACCGACACCATGGATTATATCTGAGACTGTAATGAACGATTCATCAACGGTCCCGTTCTTGAGCTGCTGCTGAAGCTCATTGGCCGTTCTCAGCTTGTTGCTAAGCAACCAACGTTATTGACACAGGAAGTGAAGAAGCAGGAAGACTGTTTAGCCAATCAGAATGCAGAACACGATGCACAATGTAAATCCATACAGTACCTGCTGAAATGAAGACTAGAGGGGATTAATGGGAGCATTTAAAATAATGTTTTTATTTAAAGTAACTAGTTTCTTTTCATAGTAACGCATTACTTTTTGGTCTAAGTAACTGAGTTACTAACTGAGTTATTTTTTAATGAAGTAACTAGTAACGGTAACTAGTTACTATTTTTCAGTAACACTGGTGGTACCTGCCCGGGAGTCACCAGTGATCCATTCCTGATCAGTATAATCACAAATGGATCACTAATAATGGTGATGAAGATCACCAGGGTGGCAGGCTGTGAAGGTTTTCATCAAACTGCTGGATGTGACCTCACTTCCTGTCTGTGACCTCAGTTCCCGTCTGTGACCTCACTTCCCGTCTGTGACCTCAGTTCCCGTCTGTGACCTCACTTCCCGTCTGTGACCTCACTTCCCGTCTGTGACCTCACTTCCCGTCTGTGACCTCACTTCCCGTCTGTGACCTCACTTCCCGTCTGTGACCTCACTTCCTGTCTGTGACCTCACTTCCCGTCTGTGACCTCACTTCCCGTCTGTGACCTCACTTCCCATCTGTGACCTCACTTCCCGTCTGTGACCTCACTTCCCGTCTGTAACCTCACTTCCCGTCTGTGACCTCACTTCCCGTCTGTGACCTCACTTCCTGTCTGTGACCTCACTTCCCGTCTGTGACCTCACTTCCCGTCTGTGACCTCACTTCCCATCTGTGACCTCACTTCCCGTCTGTGACCTCACTTCCCGTCTGTAACCTCACTTCCCGTCTGTGACCTCACTTCCCGTCTGTGCAGGGTGAGCTATCGGACGGCCTATCGCAGTGGAGAGAAGATCATGTACAGGAGGAAGTCCCAGTGCTGTGCAGGTTTCTACGAGGACGGAGAGACGTGTGCACGTGAGTATCTACGTATGAACTCTCTGTAAAGCTATTTCTGAAGCTTATGTGCGATTGACTATCCGTTAATGCTTCTTTGCTTTTCTATTGTCTCTTTGCTTCTCTGGAGGTCGGTAGCCAAAAATAGAAAGTTGATAATATAGGATAGGCTTTTATAAGCAGTTTGCTTGTGCCTTTTCAGTCATTGTTCAACACGTGATTATTGGTTTTGTGTGAAATGTCAATGCTGTGCACAATGTTTTTTTGGTGTTGTTTTTGTGTTGTCATGATTGAATAAACGTAATTAATTAATTAATTCATTCATTCATTCATTAAATCACACAAACTCACACTTAGTTGGTTTGTTGTTGTACCCTAACCCTGACAAACCATGATCAGTAGCATCCGGTCTGCTCTGACGTTCATGTTGGACATGAGGTCCAGTTCTGTCCAGACAGGTGGATCTGGTAGCAGGTCTAATGACTTCAGCTCTATGTTTGACGCTTGTTAGCCTGTGAAATCTTTTCCGTCCATTCTAGCCGCTCATTTCTGCTCGTTCCTGCTCGTTTCTGTCTTATTTGTGAAATATCTGAGAACCAACACTGGTCTCAGGAAAGTCCTGAACTGTGTCCTACGTGAGCACTGGTCTCTCTGGACTTGGACTGTGTTTCTGAGTTAAACCAGTTGTTGCACTAAAGCCTGAGAATCTGTTTAACAAGTTGTGTTTGACCCCTTCATGCCTGATATTTAATAAATACCATCACCAATCAACACAATGAAAAAATAGATCTAATGCCATTTTTACAACAAAAAAGATCAAATAAATAGGAAAATAAAATAAATGCACCTACATTATTCATATAGGTATTCATATAGGTACCAAAATATTATAAAGAAAACTGTTGTAGACAGTCAATATATTTTAAAGGTAAACTTAAATATATTAATATATATGTATATGTATATGTATATATTTATATTTATATGTATATATATATATATATATATATATATATATATATATATATATATATATATATATATATATATATATTATATATTATATATATATGTATATATATATATATATATATATATATATATATATATATATATATATATATATATATATATATATATAATATAAAAGATATAGTTTTCTATTATTATTTCATACATCAGGCGTCAAGCTTGGTGTCTTCAGTTTTTTCCAAATATAGGTGGAATCACTTAAGGTGTAGGGACTTAAAGTACGACTGATGTAGCCCTTATTGAAATCATCAGGTATGTTTGGGGGTAGCGGTGGGGGGTCCTCATTTCTGAGCCCAAAGTTACAGAGGAAAAAGCTAATTGAGGGTAACTGAGTGCAGCTTTTAAAATCCTGACAGAGCATGAAAACATTGAACTGAAGAAAAGAGCGTGTTGTGTAATTGCAATGCCCCCCCCCTCCCCCCTCCCATGCTCACACACACACACACACACACACACACACACACACACACACACACACAGACACACACACACAGACACCCGTTGGGTTGCCCCCACACCACCATCAGCAGCTGTGAACAGGTGTGAAGCTGCAGCGACTGCAGCGGCAACTGTAGATCACCCGTCAAAGAAAGCTTTATCTCAGCACGGCCGGCCCTCATCTCTGCCCACGTCGTTGGTTCAGGAGCTGGAGAGTGTGTGTGCGTGTGCGTGTGTGTGCGTGTGTGTGCGTGTGTGTGTGTGTTCGCGGGGACAGAGGGACGGTTAATGTGCCCCAGGACTTCAGAGGGGATTTCATCTGGGTGTGAACAGGCTCTGTTGTTTGAGCAGCTATCACATGCTGCCCTGAAAGTCTGCCACCACTGCAGGAAGCAGGATCCACCACACACTCCAGGCAATGTGCTTTTTCCAGATGGGAAGAGTCAGAACGACGCGTTGAATTGCATTCATATCAAAGGTTGTGCTTGTTTGAATGAAACTTGAAAAGCTGCAGACACCGGCAGAGATCAGTCAACGAAATAAAAAAGAATCAGGTAAATTAGTGCACCTGAAGGAACGAATGGATGTAAAACATCAGACAGTGTTGATGATGAATCTAGTGCAGAGGTGTCAAGTAACAAAGTACAAATACTTCGTTACCTTACTTAAGTAGAAATTTTGGTTATCTATACTTCACTGGAGTAATTATTTTTAAGACGACTTTTTACTTTTACTCCTTACATTTTCACGCAATTATCTGTACTTTTTACTCCTTACATTTTAAAAACAGCCTCGTTACTCTCTTTCATTTGGGCCTTTAAATAAAAACTATCCAGTTAAATTGCTCCATCCGGATAGAGTGAATTTGGTTGTGGTTGTTTCAGATGTTCTTGTCCAGTTTTGTTCTTACATCCGTTCCCTCAGATTCCTGCAACTAAACTTGGATGTACATTCCAATAAAGGTTAGGATAAATGATAACATGAACATGAAGTTTGACTTTTTGCACCATTACAATACTTATAGGCAACTAGTCATCATATCTGCTGCTCTCTGAAACACATGTTAATGCTCAATAGTACACATATATGCTTCTTTAATATATTTTCATTATACTAACATGCATTCATTTTCAATGGCTTTTTTCCCCCTTACGTTACTTTTACTTTTATACTTTAAGTAGTTTTGTAACCAGTACTTTTATACTTTTACTTGAGTAAAAAACTTGAGTTGATACTTCAACTTGTACAGGAGTATTTTTAAACTCTAGTATCTATACTTCTACCTGAGTAATGAATGTGAATACTGAAGACACCTCTGATCTAGTGCGAGTAGCTGGATCACAGTAAAGTCGGAGTGGAGGAGGAGTTGGGGGATTTTCAAGGACATCTCAAGGACGGTCTCAGTCGACGAGGCGTCCCGGAACAAACCCAACAAACAGTCTCTGCTACGAGTGTAGAGAAACTCTTACGCACTCGCCAGACCACATGACCTCTCCCCCTGAATCCTGGGTCCAGTCGTCATGCTCCCAAGTGCAGGAAGCTGATTCTCCTCAGTTTTCTTCAGGCTACTCAGCTGCTGAGTCCTGGCACCTTGCTTTATGTATAAACTGTGTTTTTGTTGTCCCCGCTACAGTTTTGGTCGTCTCGGCAATCTCCTGGTGGTTTTGCTGATGACGCACGCCAGTTACTTGAGAGGAGCGTGTTCTCCACGACCACATGATGGGCCTCCTTGTTTAATGAAGGAGAAGAAAGACGTTAAAAAATTAGAGGACTTTCTTGTTACAAATTTGCTTAGTTGAATTCAGGTGGGGAGCGTTTTTCTTTATTTTTTGCCTTTTATTGTCCAGGTAGTTTTTTCTGCCCAGGATCTGAAAGGGCGGGATCACACATCTCTGCTGGCTGGGTTTGAGCTGTTTGGGTCTCACCTTGGAAAGGTTATTGACACACGTACAGCCTCTCAGACGTTTGTGCGTCTTCTCAGGAGTGGACGTCCAGGCTAATATCCTCCTGTGGTCGGTGTGGACGATTGCTATGTGCAGTTGTTGGAGGTTGATGTCAGGAACCATGTTGGGAGAAGACCAGACCAGCAGAAACACCGAGGTGGAGGAGGGATGACGGTCGCTGAGTCAGCAGCCTCCAGTACCCAACATTACCCCGACACATTTTAGAGTATCCAAGAATAACATCCAGTATTCAAGACTATTCTAGAGCAACATGTGACGGTATCTGCCCCACAGTTGAAATGTGGGTGATGCAGCAGGACGATGTTCTGCAGCAAACAAACAAAACCACGACAGGGAGGCCGAAAAACCGTAGGATGAGGCCCCGTAGAAAACAACTTTTTCTTTTTTTTTATTTAGTTTTTCAACAAAAACAAAACATAAGACAGACAGGGTCATCACAGGTGTATAGAAATGCATATTGTAGAAACAAGATTGGATGGGTCCGGGTTACATTTTTATCAAAATACAGGACTGTCTCAGAAAATTAGAATATTGTGATAAAGTCTTTTATTTTCTGTAATGCAAAAATGTCATACATTCTGGATTCATTACAAATCAACTGAAATATTGCAAGCCTTTTATTATTTTAATATTGCTGATCATGGTTTACAGCTTTAGAAAACTCAAATATCCTATCTCAAAAAATTTGAATATTCTGGGAATCTTAATCTTAAACTGTAAACCATAATCAGCAATATCAAAATAATAAAAGGCTTGCAATATTTCAGTTGATTTGTAATGAATCCAGAATGTATGTCATTTTAGTTTTTTTAATTGCATTACAGAAAATAAAGAACTTTATCACAATATTCTAATTTTCTGAGACAGTCCTGTATATTGGGTCCTTAGTGTCCATGTGTGCTGATTGGGGTGCTAGAGGATTTTAGATCCTTCACTCTGTTTCATGTAGATCCTAAGCGTTCCATACCAAGGAAGATGTCTCCCATTCTTTTTGTGCAGAGGGGAAATACAAAGAACAATGGCATATTTCTTCTACCAAACACATATACAGAAAATCATTTCAGGACTTCCATTTTTCCCAGTATTTTTCACCTTTCTTGGTAGCATGTCTCAAAGAAAAAGTCAATCGTTCAATATTATAGATTTCATTATCTATTTCGATCCATTCAAGGATTGTAGGAGATTCTTTACTCAGCCATTTTCTGGTTATTGCTGTTTTACTAGCTACTAGAAGTATTTGTAAGAGGTATCTGTCCTGTTTATTCAGTCCAGTTGGTACATTTCCTAAATATATAGCACTAAAATGTAAAATAAGTTCTGAGCTGATTATAGATCTGATCTGTTTCACTATGTCTATCCAATAGGAAGATATGTTTGGACATTCCCAAAAAATGTGAAAATGACCAGCTGACATATAACTGCACATTCTCCAGCACTGACCTTGTTCAGGGTTGTTACTTTGCCATTTTTTAATCCTTGGGGTTATCAAAAACCTTAAAATGTTTTTCCAGGTGTATTCCCTCCATAAGTCAGAGCTTGATGTTGTACACATTGTGCTATATATATTTGACCAGTCATCTTCAGTCAAAGCTATGCTAGCTTCCTTATCCCACCTTAATTTTACATACAAAGTGGAAAACAACTATTTCAAATTATTGTTATCAAATTATCATATCGTCAGAGGTGTCAAGTAACAAAGTACAAATACTTCGTTACCTTACTTAAGTAGAAATTTTGGTTATCTATACTTCACTGGAGTAATTATTTTTCAGACCACTTTTTACTTTTACTCCTTACATTTTCACGCAATTATCTGTACTTTTTACTCCTTACATTTTAAAAACAGCCTCGTTACTCTATTTTATTTGGGCCTTTAGATAAAAACTATCCAGTTAAATTGCTCCATCCGGATAGAGTGAATTTGGTTGTGGTTGTTTCAGATGTTCTTGTCCAGTTTTGTTCTTACATCCGTTCCCTCAGATTCCTGCAACTAAACTTGGATGTACATTCCAATAAAGGTTAGGATAAATGATAACATGAACATGAAGTTTGACTTTTTGCACCATTACAATACTTATAGGTAACTAGTGATCATATCTGCTGCTCTCTGAAACACATGTTAATGCTCAATAGTACACATATATGCTTCTTTAATATATTTGCATTATACTAAGATACATTCATTTTCAATGGCTTTTTTCCCCCTTACATTACTTTTACTTTTATACTTTAAGTAGTTTTGAAACCAGTACTTTTATACTTTTACTTGAGTAAAAAACTTGAGTTGATACTTCAACTTCTACAGGAGTATTTTTTTATTTTTTATTTTAATTTTTTTATCCCCGATTTTGTACCCATTTCATCACCCAGTGCTCATACCTAAGTAACAGTCCTGGGCATTGCTCTCCTCTGCCAACCCAGGGAGGGCCCTACACTGAGCTCAGGTCTCCTTCTTATCCTGAGGAGTGACGGACCGCTTCTTTTCACCAGACAGGGTGAGGATTCTCTGACCGGACGTAGCGCGTGGAAGGATCACGTTATTCTGGCCAGATCCTCCACCCCATCTGTTCCCCGGTTGGCCAGAGGGGACATGTATAGCCCAGGACTGATGCATGTTTTTGTGAGGGTAGAGAACATTAGCTACCCAAGGGAACACGGGGAGAACATACAAACTCCACACAGAAAGATCCTTTCTCCAATACAGGAGTATTTTTAAACTCTAGTATCTATACTTCTACCTGAGTAATGAATGTGAATACTGAAGACACCTCTGCATATCTTTGCTCTCGTTATTATTATAATTTTGTTAAGTAAGTAACGGCACAAAGGAAAAGGTTTTTATGCAATAATGAGACGCTCTATGATCAGACGAAGCCTCGCAAGATAACCCCTGGATGCCTTATTAACGTACACATCTCTCTCCTCTGTTTGGTCTCTCTGGATGCCCGGCCCCGCCTCCTGGTCTGGTCCCGGTCCAGCCCAGTGCACGGAGAGCTGCGTCCACGGCCACTGTGTGGCCCCCAACAGCTGCCAGTGCGAGCCCGGCTGGGGGGGCTCCAACTGCTCCAGCGGTAAGTCCTGCAGCTGCTGCTGTCCGTGAGCCCCGGAGCTCCAGTGTGTGAGCGGCGTTCCTGTGAACTCACAAGAGGGAAAACAGACGGGTATCGCGTTTCCCGCTATGACCACACCAGGAGCCAGACGGAGCTCAGGAGAACATGTTTCCTCAAGTGCTGGACTTCAGAAAACATTCGTAAACATTTGACATATACTTCATTTCAATCAATTCAAATCCATCTCACACTACAGCGGTTTATAAAAACTGGACTTTTGTTGTGCACGAGAGCACAGTGGGAAGAAACAATCACTTTGAGCAAACGAAACCTCCATGAGAAGCAGATTCAGGGACATCTGCCTTGACTGGGGAGGGGTCTGAGATGACGATACAGAGGGACTAACAAACTTTGCCACGTTTCCACATAGCCGGGTATTTACAAAAACTGATATTTCCCCATCAACATTTTGAATTTCAGTGTAACGAGAAGATAAAGTCATGCTAGCCAATCAGAATCCTGGAAAAAAACATCAACAAATGACACGAGTAACTTCCAGTTACTTCCAAGATGAACGAGAGTCTTTGGTTTGGAGTGACAGAGAAGTGGAGTTACTTTTAAGTGTGACGTTAGAATATAAAACAAGTAAAATACAAGAAAATAATGACGGTGGCCAAACTAATTGTAACCACAGGTGTCACTCATGACGCTGGTGACGTTTCTGTCTCATAATGTGACGTTCTGAAACCTAAATGTCCGTTTCTCTCCGTTTACAAGCAAACGTGAAGACGGAGGTTTTGGCCGGAGTTTTCAGGAATGATGGTTTTTGGTGACTTTGAGCTTCGTTTTCGTGTAAACGAATGAACAAAATACATGAAAACACCAGAGTTTTTGCTCTTTGATTCTGAGTGGGCGGGGCTATGATAATGAGGCTCTGTGCTGATTGGCTGCCTGAATGATGCGATACACCGCTACGAAAAAATGGAGGAAGCTCCGGCCGGTGGAGTTAGTTGTGGGCGTGGTTTCACGCATTGCTCTTGTCGTTACGTAACGAAAATCAGCAGAATCTTATTGGCTCGTAGATCCACATCACACTGGACGGATCATCCGGGCGGCTGTACAGACACTGCAGAATCTGGTTGTTTCCTCCTTCTCTGAGTTGGCAGGCTGAGGGGAGACCACTTTATATATGTTAAAGCAAGAAAAAACATGTTTTTCATAATAGGTCCCCTTTAAATTATTATTCTCTAAAATGAAGAAGAGCTCGGCCCATAGAGGGACTTCAGACGTATATCCTGGATTTCATCGACAAAGAAGAGCTAAGATTGGAGGCTTTTTAACGTACATCTAAGACAGCCTGATAACAAAAAACGACCATAACCCAGTCTTGAATTAATAAACACATTAACTAGTTTCTCTTTGGACTAAATTTTGGCAAAAATATGAAGGGCAGCTGTTCTGGAAATGTGTTTTATTTGTGACTTAAAGGTCAATATAACTTAGAGATTCCCCGCAGTCATGTTGAACATCAAAGTAACACCTCGCAGACTGACGACATGGTCAGACTACTTTAGCTCCGCTACGTTTTAAATGTCCACGGCACTTCAGAGCTTCGGTTTCCTGCAGACCATCAACCTCGGTTTATGTGGGTGTTTGGCTGCATCTCCTTTAATCTAACAGGGCTATGTGTCCGTTTTCAACTCTGTTATCAACTCTGTTACCAACTTGTACCTTTTGCATTTATTTTTTCTTGTTAAGAAATAGGGAACGCTGCAGCGTGCAGCGTGAATAATTCACTTCTTTTGTCTCTTTGTGTATGAGTAGATTTATGAGCTGCGCATGATGAATCTGCAGTCATATGAAACACAAGGGTGTGTGTGTGTGTGTGTGTGTGTGTGTGTGTGTGTGTGTGTGTGTGTGTGCTCCTTTCTGCTGTGTCACTTCACGTGGTCGAAACTCTAAATCAAGATAATTACACATGGCCTAATGTTGACAATATCAGGCCGCTCAAAGCTAATCTTAGCTGAGATGATGAACGATGCTCGTCGCCACACCGAGACGTTCACCCTTCGCTCAGAAAAGCCACCTTGTCCAGCGTGCTTTCCGCTGACAAAACAAGATTCAAGAGGCGGCATTCAAGGTTTAAGGGACGTCTGAGCGACCAGCTGAGAGAACCGGATCTCCTCCATCAGTTTGTGTTGCTGTTATTTCTACAGGACTTTTTGTTGCAGTGTATTCAGGCTGTTTTGTCATTTCTCTTCCTGATTTGCAAGTGATATGATTAGGTCCGACGAGTTAAGGTGTGAGTGGTCATGACACCGTCGGGAGGAGAGGCGTGTCACAGTGAGGCGGGGGTGGGCTTAATGCTATGACTTACAGCAGCCACTATTCAAAGAAACCAAGCTGCCATCACATGCTTCATTCCTTTAATCTTTGTATGTCTATACCAGAGGTCTGCAACCCAAAATGTTTTAGAGCCATATTGGACCAAAAAAACAAAAAACAAATATGTCTGAAGCCGCAAAAAATGAAAAGTCTTGTATAAGCCTTAGAATGAAAGCAACACAAATGTATCTATATTAGTTATAACTGGGGGAAGATTTTTTTTTTCCATTATGCACTTCGAGTAAAAGGTCGAAATGTCGAGAAAAAAGTCCAAATGTCGAGAAAAAAGTCAAAATTTCGAGATTAAAGTCGAAATGTTAAGATTAATCTTGAGATCTTCAATCTTGAGAAAAAAGTCGAAATGTCGAGAAAAGTCGAAATGTAGAGAAAAAAGTCGAAATGTTGAGGAAATAGTCAAAATTTTATGAAAAAAGTCGAAATTTTGAGAAAAAAGTCGAAATGTCGAGATTAATGTTGAAGTACAATCTTGAGAAAAAAGTTGAAATGTCGAGAAAAGTCGAATTGTGGAGAAAAAAGTCGAAATGTCGAGAAAATAGTCAAAATTTCGCGAAAAAAGTCAAAATGTTAAGATTAATCTTGAGATCTTCAATCTTGAGAAAAAAGTCGAAATGTCGAAAAAAGTCAAAATGTTAAGATTAATCTTGAGATCTTCAATCTTGAGAAAAAAGTCGAAATGTCGTGAAAAAAGTCGAAATTTCGAGAAAAAAGTCGAAATTTCGAGATTAATGTTGAAGTACAATCTCGAAAAAAAAGTCAAAATGTCGAGAGAAAAGTCTGTCGAGAAAAAAGTTGAAATTTCGAGACAAAAGTTGAAATGTCGAGATTAAAAAGGAAAGTAAAAAGGAAGAAAAAAGAGAAGGGAAAAAAGGAAAGGTGAAAAAGAGGAGAAAAAAAAGAGAAAAAAAGGCAAAAAAAGGTCAAACTAGGGCTGGGCGATATGGCCTTTTATTAATATCTCGATATTTTTAGGCTATGTCACGATACACGATATATATCTCGATATTTTGCCTTAGCCTTGAATTAACACTTTGATGCAAACAATCACACCAGTATGATGATTATATATGTCTACATTAAAACATTCTTGTTCATACTGCATTAATATATGCTCATTTTAAACTTTCATGCAAAAAGGGGGAATAAGTCAAATTTACCAAAACTGTATTTATTAAACAGTAGTAAGCAGTGAGTGGCACAAACATAAAAAGTGTAATTTCAAAATAGAAAGTGCACGTTGCATCTCTGACTCCCCGTCTGAAGAACATTTGCTAAGAACATGTTCTGGTCCTGGTTTTACCAGGATGACCAGGTTTTACCTGGTTTTACCAGGATGAGCTGCTCTTAGCAGGAGGGGCCTTTAGAGCACCTTTATATTCAGACTAATGTAGGTGTAGGGACTGCAATGTTTCATCCTCTCCTCCTTTACTTTGCATCACTTTCACTTATTGTTAGAAATATGACGTCATATAGTCTTGTTTGACTTTGTTTCAATGATAGTGATTGATTTCATGTGGCCACATTTAAGCAACACTAGGTGACTTTTCTCAGTTCTGGAATAGAAAAGTCTGAATTATGGTTCCGCGTTAAATCGACGCAGAACCTACGGCGTAAGGTACGCAGCGACGCGTTGGTGTAACGCGGGACCGTAAATCAGCCTAAAGGCTCGGCTGCGCGTGTAGCGCTAAGCGGCTCCTCGGCTCTCCACAGAGCCGTTCGCGTCGTGCGAGGAGAAAACATCCCCTCCCGTCTTTACTAAGCCGGTTAGCTTTGAAAAGAGTCCGCCGCGCGTAGCAACCGCGCAGATGAGCTCACGGCGCAAACAGGCGAGTTTAGGAAAGTTAAAGTAAAGTTAAAGCGGGGAAGTGACCGGCGGTATGGATGTATTAAATAACGCGGCGGTGCCGGACAGCAGCGCCAACACCAGCTGCTGGTCGGGGGCCAATGATAATGCACACACGACAGCACGTGACTGACATGTGTGACAGGGTGCGCTTGTTTTATGTCTCAGAGAAAGAGAGACGAGACGAGAGAGTGTGAAAAGCCTGTAATTTAATGCCAGCGGCTAAAAGCAAAATGCGTGAAAATCTATATTCGAATATGCACGATAGAGTCATTTTGTACATCGCGCAGAGTAGAAGCCGAGATACATCGGCTATCCTCGATATATCGCCCAGCCCTAGGTCAAACATTTTTGAAAAAGCTCCAGGAGCCACTAGGGCGGCGCTAAAGAGCCGCATGCGACTCTAGAGCCGCGGGTTGCCGACCCCTGGTCTATGCTGTCCAGAGGAGGGACGTTCTCTTGGGTCGGCTGGTACTGTCCCCTGCAGATCAAGGTTGAACCCAGAGGAACCAGGATAATTACCAAACTCCCTGTGAAAAGGTCTGGTTGGCACCGCTTGACCCCTTTACCTGGTCTCCACTCTGCGCCACAAGCCATGACGTGAAATAACTGACGGACTCGAATAGGAAATCCTGAAAGGCCTAAAACCTTAGAGGATCCACATTCTGCTAATTTTCATCTGTGGTATCTGGTCTTGCATTGCACCCAGCAGTTACTATTTGAAGAAGACAGAGCCGACCAGCACAAGGGGAGGCTCGTCCTGAAGACGAGCAGATCTGTCCGTTTTCCAGGAATTCCTGGAGGCTTTCTGGGGGTGGAGCGAATGGCTCATGACTGCTGATGCCAGTAGGACACATCAACACAGCGTTCTGAACATTTCTTGTAAATGACCTAATGATCTTGTAAATCCCTAGAAAATAACTGTTTTTCTGCCTTCATTTCCCATAAAATGTGATCTGATCATAATCGAGGGCACAGTCCAGACCAGTACAATGTGATTAACTTGATATCAACCAATCACTGCTACTCGTGTCTTACTTGAACACACTCAGACATTCACGGTGAACCTTCGGCGCTTATAGCTGCTTGGACATCTCTTGGCAGCAATTTCTGTGTCTTTGGATCAGATCTGGATACATTTTTGGTCGTCTTTTCTCTCCAGAACTGCTCCACTTCAGCTGCCTTTGAAGGATGTGTGACATAAACACCCCAGAAATGTTTCCCTGGAGATCACACGGCATCGCCGTGGGGTTTAAGTAAACTTGGGAATGCAACCAGTGCAGCGCCAGTGCAGCGCAGCAAGCCCGGATGATGATTCTCTCTCCACCTTCCTTCACTTATGGGGTGATGCTTTCATGCATCATCCTACCGGTCGCCCTGACAAGCCACACCCACGGACTTGAGTCACCCTTGCTCTTCTCTTAACATATCCTGAAATGTTAAATTGGGTCCCAGGAAGCCCACACACCGTCCCCGTTCTCTGTGTCGTCATGTTGTACTGAAGCCGCTGTTTCGCACGCCACCGACTAGGGCTGGGCGGTATGGACTAAAACATTTATCACGATCATTTCTGGCATTTATCCCGATAACGATAAAAATACCAATTCAACTCCACCTTTGTAACTATAAATCTATCACCACATTCAGTCTTTGGAGCCCCCAAATCACTGCTCTAAAAGAATACTAAATACTACTAAACTACACCAATGAAATTGAATTAATAAAAACCAATTAAATGAGTTACACCTGTACTGCAAAACTGGAATGACTCAGATCCTCCATGTTTGTTACACAAACACGTATCAACGGGAATTTATCCTTCTTTCTTTCTTTCTTTCTTTCTTTCTTTCTTTCTTTCTTTCTTTCTTTCTTTCTTTCTTTCTTTCTTTCTTTCTTTCTTTCTTTCTTTCTTTCTTTCTTTCTTTCTTTCTTTCTTTCTTTCAGGCTCATTTCTTTCTTTCTTTCTTTCTTTCTTTCTTTCTTTCTTTCAGGCTCATTTCTTTCAGGCTCATTTCTTTCTTTCTTTCTTTCTTTCTTTCTTTCTTTCTTTCTTTCTTTCTTTCTTTCTTTCTTTCTTTCTTTCTTTCTTTCTTTCTTTCTTTCTTTCTTTCTTTCTTTCTTTCTTTCTTTCTTTCCTTCCCACACATGTACGTTGTGCGTGGATTTAACACAGAACCATAAATCAGTTTTACACAAAAACGTCATCAATGGGAATTTATCGTTTTTACCGTGAGATACAAATTCTTACCGTGGGGAATTTTTTGGACGGTTTATCGTGAACGGTAAAATATCACCCATTCCTACCACCGACACGCGTGGCAGGAACTGGAATTACAGTCAACAACACCAGTTATTTCGAGCTAACTCTGTAGACATCTCAGCAGAAATACATTGGCATTACTTGTGACATAATTGCACTTATTTCTCCTCACTGTCTTGCTGTTTCTAGGTTATTTTGGGATATTTTAACCTACAATCTTACACATTGCTCATTTAATAACGACAATGCAGACAGTGCTATTAAAGTCAGTTTAAAACAAGCTTTGTGAATTCAGTTATGTGACTCAGCAGATCCATAAACACCAGTGTGCCACAGCGAAACATCCACTAGTGTTTTTCAATGACAGAGCGAACCATTTTGAGGTCCCTCTGTCAGAAAAACAGCGTGTAATAACACTGCCTTTCCAGCTGTTGGTGGCGTCCATGAAGGCGTCACGAACATGATGTGCTGCTGCCGTCTCCTCCAGGGACCACTGGGGCTGGACTTTGGGGTCCATTCTTTGTTTTCATTAATATCTGGTTGTATTGGATAACCTGTGGTTGAGTTGGACAGAAGTTTAGGTTGCTGGTCCTGCTGCGTTCATGCAGAGCTTTTTTTGTTTTCGAGGATGATTGATGGCCAGAGTTGATGATTAAAAGCTGTTTGCATATCTATCTATCTTTCTTTCTTTCTTTCTTTCTTTCTTTCTTTCTTTCTTTCTTTCTTTCTTTCTTTCTTTCTTTCTTTCTTTCTTTCTTTCTTTCTTTCTTTCTTTCTTTCTTTCTTTCTGGCTCATATCTTTCTTTCTTTCTTTCTTTCTTTCTTTCTTTCTTTCTTTCTTTCTTTCTTTCTTTCTTTCTGGCTCATATCTTTCTTTCTTTCTTTCTTTCCTTCCCACACATGTACGTTGTGCGTGGATTTAACACAGAACCATAAATCAGATTTACACAAAAACGTCATCAACGGGAATTTATCGTTTTTACCGTGAGATACAAATTCTTACCATGGGGAATTTTTTTGACGGTTTATCGTGAACGGTAAAATATCGCCCATTCCTACCACCGACACGCGTAACAATACAGAAGTCACATCTTTGCACAAGACCATGTTCTCGGTCATTTCTGTCTGTTCTTCCCCAGAAACATCTTCTGCTGCTCTAATTCAAAGCTTTATATCCCGGTATCCAAATATTTGGGCTTTTTGCCATCTAAGAGAACTGGTTCCTCGGCGTTGTTTGATAGATTAGACACATCTGCATCTGTTTGAAAGATGGATGTTTGTTGCGGAGCACGGCGAGCAGCGGGCTGCAGGCGCCGTCCGCTGGGACGCTACGGGAGGCGACGGCTGCTTCTTGTTCTGAGACTGTTGTCATGAGGGCTTTTATGCTGATATGCATGAGGAGCCCACAGGGTGTGGCCCCCTGTCTGCAGTTTCAGCCGCTAATAAAAAGGCTCATTGTTGTGTCTGGGCCCCCGGGCTCTGGTGGGGCCCACTGGGTCCAGCCTGTCTCGTATTTGGAGAAGAAGATGCACTCGGGAGCAGGAACTTAGTGGAAGTAAACAAGCAGTCTTACATTTAAAAAGGCAAAGACTGTTATACAAATAAAGATGACATGATTATAGCAGTGCTATCACTCTGCCTTCCAAGAATTAAGCTGAATGTTATTTATTTTATTTATTTCGATCATGTGCTCAATATGGTACACTCATTCATAGCATATCGTGTAATCATTTGGATGGAAAAGGAATAGGCTGAAGCTCTGAGCTTATAAATGCCTACCCTTTAACCTTCACATTATTATTATTTACACTTTCTACAACAAATGCTTTCTAGTAGTGCTGGGCGGTATGACCAAAAATTTATATCACGGTATTTTTCAAAATTATATCGGTTTCACGGTATATCACGGTATTTTTTTTTTCATGCACAACTGGGCGTTAACCACATTTTTCTAATGATTTGGAAAGGAATTGCTGCAGTAAATTGGCTTAGAATGGCCTATTTTACTGTCAAATCAAATCAAATTAATTTGATTTAGGCATGCTTTTCAAAGAAAAAAATCTTTTACAAAATTATAAGGTAGAAAATATTTATTGAACATAAAAAACTGAACATTTTTTAATTTCCCAGCATTATGTTGTTTTGGTTCCACCTCCTGGTGAATGTTGGTAAAATTCTTATGTGGTTACTTTTTGGTTGGCCAACGATTTATGTTTGTGGTGCGCAACCGGTACGGGAGCGGCCAGTCTTATATTACAACGGCGTTATTAATTGTTCGTTTTTTTTCCCACTTATTCCACCGAACACCGAAAGTGTTTTTTTGCCATTTTCGGCCGAACAATTTCGGTTACCGAACAATCGGTGCATCACTGCTGCTAAACAGTCCCCTCACAAACAGTGTCCAGCGGTGCTACGTTCCGCTGCGCTGCGCGGCGTTCCCAACTTTGTGTACACTACTGTACATACTCACCGTATATGAAAAATTCATATCATAAGAAAAATAAACACCGGTATTCGGTATGAACCGGTATACCGCCCAGCACTACTTTCTAGCATTTCCACCCAAAAAAGAAGCAAACACAAAACACACAAAAAAAAATATATATATATGTAACAACAAAGAACCAGTAAGAAAAGAAAAAAGGAAAAATAAATAATAAAAAGTCCTGATTAAAACAAGGACAAAAAGATCAGTAAATATTACCTGCATAATTCTATAATTCATAATTCAGTTACAAATTAAATGCAAATTAAAAAAAAAAGAGAGGCAGAGAAAAGAAAATGAAGTGATATCTGATTATTTCATTGCAGTCAGAATAAATGAATTGATAATAAATTCATTCATAATTCTGTTGAAGATTTGCTGGCGTGTTGGGGGTCATGCGGTGCTTCCTGACGACCCATTTAGCTGCACATTTGTTTCCAGCAAAAGTTCACGGGCCACTCAATGAGCTCAAGCTGCTCAGGGCTTGAGCTGCAACACGAGGCCACACCATCAGTTTAGTTCATGGTGCTTGTGGTGACCAATCATCTCAATCACCACTCAGACCTGAGCCTGGTTGCTAACAAACTACTTGTTTTATTTTATTTGTTAACTGTCTCTTATGAACTTTAGCCTGCAGAGTCTCATATACACCTCTCGTCTCTTCTTCAGATGTTAAGCTGGGGTGAACTTGCTGGGATGTCCACTCCTAGGAAGACTGGCATTTGTCTTAAGAGTTTTCTTTCTCACGGTAGAATGATGAAATTATTCCAGCAACCGTTTGCCCACTTCTGCCTTTCCTCCTTAACCCTTTATAGGGCACTCATTGAAATACTTGGAAATGTACAATTTCAACCCTAGAGTGTTATTGGGGGCTACTACCAGAGTATTTTTCATTTTTTCTTTTTTTCTTTTTTTTTTTTATTCTTGATGCAAATCAAGGTCAAAGAAGTTACCATATATGGTTCCTTGCCCATCGCGAGTAACATTGTATCTAACACTGATGTTACCATGTATGGTTACTTGCCCATTGTGGGTGAAATTGTACCCATACATTGGATATGTATAAAAATACAAAAACACATACAACATAATATTTACGATGCTCTCTTCATAGAGATATTAAAACGTTTCTCCATAAATGGTACAACTTGACTCATAGGGCTTCTCTTTTTCTCCATCCATATATTTCGTCCAATCAGTCCAATCACCTCCTTTACCACACAGGGGCGTATGATCATAGATGGGATCACCATTATTCACGCTAACCCTGCGTTCACACTAAAAGCGTCACGGGCGTCCTGACGCCAGCATCTCGCCGCTTGGTGCATTCACACACAAAGCGTCAGTGCCTGCAGCGGGGCGGGGGTGGGCGGGGTTGCAAGCTGCGCTGCAGAACTGGAGGGAACAGTGGGAACAGCCTACACATATAACTACACATCTTAATTTTCATATTTCACCATAGATCACACTTTGGGAAGCCTTCTTTATATTTTAGCGTTATTTCTGTGTAGATAAGAGTGAGTTTGATGCTCCTTAACAAGTTTGGTCCTGGATCAACATCAACCCAGCGAGCCCTTGCTCCCAGTGGCTGATTTATGGTTCTGCGTTCCCTACGCCGTCGGCTACGCCGTCGATTTAACGCAACCATAATTCAGGCGAAGCTGCAGTCTGTCTGCGCTGATACTGACACACCGGGTCGGAGCGGATTTGGTCATGATGTTTAACCTGTGTTTTGTGATTAATAAGCACGGGTTTTAATTATTTTTCGTTGGATCAATGTAGCAAATAAAATCGTTGGGACCATCCAGCTCCTCAACCATCAGATGTTTCACGTGATCAGTTCAGGTAAAACGGCAGTCAAACCAGCAAAAATGTCATTTTGCTGGATAAAATATATAAATTCCTGATAAAATAAGTGTGTTAGTGCACAGCTCTGCTCCTTTACGCATGTGAATCAGTGTATGTTTGTGTGAACATGAAAGTACAATCTGCATTGAGGGTTCTCGCTTCGGGAATCCCGGTGTGTGATTGGCCGACGCCTCGGCGTCGCCGCTGCTCATTTGCATAAAGTTCAGATTTTTCAACTTTAAATTGACGCGCCGCGCCATCCGCCCCGCCGGTCCCGCCGCCTCTCGACGCCCGTTTTTCATAGACAATGAATGGCAGCCAGACGCCTATGACGCCCGTGATGCTTTCAGTGTGAACGCAGGGTAACTATTTCATTGATTTCACTAATTCTGCACAAACAACACTTATCTCATCAGTTAGCACCATCATTCAAGTACATACTGTGTGAGTGTCATCAACTTAGCATGGTTAGTTTCAGCTTTCTGAACTTTTGTGTGGAAGAAGGTAGGAGCAAAAATGTGAATTTTCCCCTTCTTGAAAATCAATGAAGATAAATCCAGCTTTTCCACACGCTGCTTGGTAAATAAACAGTCACACCATGTATTGTGTTCCTCCGAGGTCGTATTCACACCATTTTGACTTATTTTGTTTACATCTTCAGGTTTTATGAATCTGAACAGATAGACTGAAGGAGTTGGGGCTGTTTTCCACGTGACTGCTTTACCTCCAGTACTCTTCATTTCCTCCAGCACCACTGGAGACCCATGGATTTGTTTATTTGTATATTTGTTTATTTGATAAGGATCCCCATTAGTCTTCACCATGGGAAGACTATTCTTCCTGGGGTCCACACATAGACACACAAAGATTACAATAATATAATAATACAACTCAAAAAGGGTGAAAAACATTCAGTAGAATTCCTGAAAATAATGAATTGAAACAAAAATAAAATATTAAGTAACCAAGCAAAACTATCCACATCTTAAAGCAGCACAACGGAACTTTCAGCTTTGTTGAGTTTGGCGCCTCCTTTGGACAAAAATCGGTAGTGCTGTACCAGAAAGAACACTCCATTTCCCATGAGCACCAGCGCATACTGCCGGAAAACCCCCGTCCCCGCCGCTGCATTTGTTTTGATGAGAGGAGACGGGACGGACTTTTAAAACGACTTTTCTGTTTTCAGCGGTCGTTTGCAGGATGGATAATGAAGAGGTAATGTATCTATTTTTGGTTAAACAATATAATATGACGATGTTGAAAAACACTAAGTTCAAATTGGTTTTATTAAGTTGTTTCAGCGAGATAATGCGCCCTACAAACTCATACGCTCTGCACCTTTTTCCTGTCACGTTTTTTAGAGGGACTTCGTCATAAATTAGTAGTCCAACATACTTACTGACAAAATAAAAAAATACTTTATAACCTGTGAATAACTGAATGCCCATTCCTTATATTTTGCAGATCAGCCCTGCACAATTTTACAGCTCTCAGGAAAAATACTAGAAATGTTCTATACATTTTCTTCGCATTGCATTATTTCCTCTAGTGCTGTAATTCTATTCAATTGTATTATTATTTTATAAAGCTTCCTCATTGCGAATTACACATTTTTATGATCACTATTATCTCTCTGTCTGTTGTTGATATTGTCAGTAATTTTAGAATTACCAAAACACAAGACGAATCCCCAGTATGTGAAAACATTCTAATTTTGATTCTTATTGATCATAGAATTCTACATTTACATTTGTATCATAACAATTCTGTCTCTTGTTTTATCAGGAATCTGCTGTTCGTGAAAACACCTCTACCTCTGCATCATCAGAGTTTGAACCCCCACAAAGACAGAACCGACACGCAGCATATATATCATATATAGACAGTACACTGGTTTCAGGGCTCCCCGTCCTCTGTAGAATGGAACCTTTATGAGGATTACTGCAAATATTTTGATATTGTTTTTTTTTTTGTTCCATTTTTTCCTGTACAGTTGTTTTTGTGTGTTTAAAATAAAGACATTTGTGCAAAACAAGACAGACTTTTATTTACACACCTTTCAGAAAATAGAACATTCTTGAACTTTGTCATTTGCATAGTGACAGCAGTTATCCCATACATACTTATTATAAACAATAAGTAATCTGTATCACAGTAGCAGTAATGAACAACTGTATGACAGGATAAATTACTGTGAATAAAGTAAACAAGTGTAAATAGAGTAGTAGAAAAATAAACTAAAAATAATGAACTGATAATAAAAACTGAACTATGAAACAGTGTAAGAAGTTACTGTAAATAAATACAATGACTATAGTAGCAGTAGCATCTTGTGTCCATCCATGTTTCGTGCTGGGAGAGTCCGCGTGTGATTCACTGCTGGAGTGTAGGAGAACCTTCCCTGATGATTCACTGCTGGAGTGTAGGAGAACCTTCCCTGATGATTCACTGCTGGAGTGTAGGAGAACCTTCCCTGATGATTCACTGCTGGAGTGTAGGAGAACCTTCCCTGATGATTCACTGCTGGAGTGTGGGAGAACCTTCCCTGCATGAGGATGTGATTCTGGAAGTTTTCCAGATCCGATGTAGTCCTGCAGAGTGTGACAATAAAGATACAAAAACATTATGTCTTTCTGATAATTACTGACCCATAAATCATTCAACATATTTTGTTGATCACAAGTTTGAATTTTTTTCTTTGTTGAAGTCACTGTAATTATGCAGAAAGTAAAAGCAAGTAATGTATAGCTATAGAAAAATTAGAGAAATGTATATATTTATACATTCACAAGATAAAACGACACATTATAAACACCATAAGGTTTCTTTTACTACTCTTGTTATTATTTTAATATAATTCCAATTTATATTGTATTTTTTTCATCTGGAAGTGTATACTTTGCCTATATATTTCATTTTTCTGGCTATATTTTACTATATCTACAAATGTGTTGCTTTTACCATCAGTGTATAAGTATCTGTATATACAGACCTGAAGAGTCAAAAGGTTTACATAGATATTGACATTTGATACAGTAGCAACACTTACACCAGCTGTAGTAGTTTCAGGATAATTGTTTTTGTAAAACACACTGACATAGGTGTTGACAAAAGTGCATACCTGGAGGTGATGAACGTCTTTACATCCTTCAACCATCTCGTCCAAGACGACGGCGCTACAAGGGCTTGTAGCGAGAGAACGCCGGTCCAATGTTTATTCTCCACCGGGCATTTAGCTTGTTACTCTCCCGCTTTCTTTTTTTCGCCTCCTCCGCTCCGTTAAAACTTTTATTTTCTTCGTTTTTTTCGCTGCTTCGGCCATGACACCAGCTCCTCGTTTAGCTCAACACCAGCTTCTGCTGAGCTCAGCCTCTGCGCTCTAAGCCCCGCCCATTTTTGTCTCGACTACGAATCGGGAAGGAGGGGGAAGTGACGTATGTGCCGTAAAGCAGTCAAAGTCGTAAAATTTGTAGTTTTTTAGTGTGGCAGGGTTCCTACCATGCTCCTCAAAGTTACATAGTGCCAGTGAAAGCGATACAGACCCCCTCAGATCATGACAGAGGTTCATTAAACCTGTTGGAAGTTGATGTACCATCACAATGACTCTGGAAATATGATATTAAGGTGGAAAAGTTACGTAGTGTCGCTTTAAGTAACAATATTTGTTACTATCACCAGATCTGTATCCACTTTGAGCAAAAATAGTTTGCAACGACTATAATTTTAAATATACCCATACCTCTACTTATAGTAGTATAAATATACTATATATCATAATATACTCATCCATTATAATATACTCATACTACTATACTATATATACACACTCATAACCTACAGTGATTTAGAATATATTTACTATTGAATTTCTAATGGCCCTTTTGCACTAGTCCCGCCTCAGCTCGGTTCTACCCGCCACGGCCCGTCTTGCGCTTTTGCACTAGGGGCTGAGACGGGTGGAGCCGCTCCAAGCCGATACTATTTCTGTAACCATTCTAGCGAGGTTCTAACCGGGCTGAGCCGGGACTATTTCTGACATCACCACCCTCCGCGCCACTGATTGGTCGGGGGGCGGGGCTGTCATCACCCTCCGTGCCACTGATTGGTCGGGGGCGGGGGCGTCAGACGTTTGAATCAGGAAGCGGGAGTCAGCGCGAGTGGGAGTCTGTTTGGCGTCTGTTTGGTGATCCAACTCTGAAGTGCAGATGTTCATAAACCTGGTGGCTGACGAGAGAATTGAAAAAGGGATGTAGACGGGCTGTTTTACTCTCAGTCGCTCGCGGCTCCAGCTGATTTCTGATCAGCGCCGACATGAACAAAGGTGTTGCGCAATCGAGTACGTCACAGCAGCTTCACCCCAACCCCCCCACTTCTCACCTGGCTGTGGAAAAACAAACGGGGACAGGTAGAGGCGGGTAGAGGCGTGACGAGCCGAGTCGGGCCGAGTAAGGACTAGTCCAAAAGGGCCATAATATACTTACAATTTGCACAATAATCACAATGTATACCTAGGACGGATCATAACTTCCTTCTGAACCACAGCTGCTTCAGTCTCCTTTTAAAACCTGACACCTTGTTTATTGCAGCTATACATGGGGGGAGATGGTTCCAGTGTGCGACTGCTCTATACATTGCCTGCTTTAAGCAGGTCACTGGATCTCAACAATGCGTCTGAGGATCAATTGGGGGAACAAGAGCAGGAGATGTGGGATAGCAGGAATAATAGATGAAAACTGTGTGGCAGAAGAAGACCTCGGGCGCTGGAGCTTGTGATTTTAGTGCATGCAGAAACAACACAAGACGCTCCGGAGGAGTTGAACCGCAACGACGACATCGTCAGGTTCCACGGTTTGGAAGAAGTTTTGATAGTATTTATCTGTCGTTGTCAGGGAATACTGCTCCATGGCCAGTAGGCTTGGTTCTGATGAACCCATGAGAACAAGCCTGGCTGGCGCGGATCTCCCGCGGCGGTGTTCACCATCACGCTTCCCCTCCAAGGGTCTGTGCTCACAAAGCCATCAAGTACAAGTACAAGAAACCGCTATGTGGGAACGCAGCCAGGGAAACTTCTCAGGACTGTGTTATTTTCTCACCGTTAATAATGAACCTTTATGAAGATGAAAGTGTCGTCTCAGCCCTGGAGAGAGTTCCTCTAGTGAAGAACCGGTGGCCGCCGGAACAAAGACGCTTAATAATGAAGATTACGTGTGAAGATGTGAATCATGTCTTCTCCGAGCCTGGACGTCAGCAAGTTTATGAAGTTTATGAAACGTTACAGTTTAGATCACACAGGACCAAAAAAAAGAACCATGCTGCAGTTCCGGTACTGGAGGTGTGAAGGAGTATCTGCTGATGGCTGAGAGGCTGCACGATACCCAGTGAGACGGTAGGAGGCTGTGTTTCAGGAGACACTTTCAGAGAGACACAAGTTCCTCCTGTGGCCAGTAGTCCAGGGGCCAGAGCCCAAAACTTCACTGGTCAGCACCACTCAAGGTGACCAAACTTACTTATAATTTTTGAAAAGATCCATGTCTATAGATGATATTCTGGTATAATAACCTTCCTGAGTGGCAGCTGGATCAGAGTTATCAGCTCATGAAGTTACCAGCCCCTTCAGAAAATTACACTTTAGATGCTGCTGCATATCCTGGTTTAGACTCATGTACAGGATATCTGTCAATGTTTCACTATATTGTCTTTGGTATCATTTTAAAGGAGACCTTTTAAGCATTCATTCAAGCTAAGATGTGAATCTTTCTGACCAACATAGAGGTCACTGCAGCTCTTTAAACTATAAACAACACACATTTTTACACAATTTTCGCCTAAATGATATACTATCTTTTATCCCTGTGTCAACTAGGAACAACAGAGACACAAAATACAAAAACTGGAATACTCACAGGACCATAAGGATTCATGAAATGTATAATATAGCCCTACTATATTGTTGTTACCGGTCATTGTGAGCCTTAAACTAGAAGAGCATCATTAGGCTCCTATGAAACTATAACAGCCACTAATGTCACAAACTGGTCTTTATCTGCAAATACACGACATAAAGGACATAACAATGAGATAAGGAACCAGCTTAGTTTTATAAACAACATTAGAGACACAAAATACAAAAAAATAAAAATACAAAAACTGGAATACTCACAGGACCATAAGGATTCAGGAAATGTATAATATATACCCAATTTAGAATCATCAATGAACCTGAAGGGGCTGGTAAGATCATGAGCTGATAACTCTGATCCAGCTGCCACTCAGGAAGGTTATTATACCAGAATATCATCTACAGACATGGATCTTTTCAGAAATCATAGGTAAGTTTGGTCACCTTGAGTGGTGCTGATATCTGGTCTGGAACATGGACTACAGTTCCCGGTGTCAGTGTGAGCTGTGATTGGAGATTCAGTGGGAGGGCAGCTGTGCCTTTCAACATCAACAACCGTTTGAGGAATCAAACATGTGTCCCCTTTGCTCCAAGACAGCTTCCCCTCTGCAGGATGGACCCAGTCCCAACGCCCGAGCTGCGGTTTCTGGCTGGTTTTGGGTCAGAGTTCACTGAATGCTTTAATTAAATCATCAACTTTCAGATTTAACCAGAGCGTGAGATGATGTGAGGTAGGAATGGGTGATATTTTACCGTTCACGATAAACCGTCAAAAAAATTCCCCACGGTAAGAATTTGTATCTCGTGGTAAAAACGATAAATTTCCGTTGATGACGTTTTTGTGTAAAACTGATTTATGGTTCTGCGTTAAATCCACGCACAACGTGAAGGAAGGACGGAAGGAAGGAAGGAAGGAAGGAAGGAAGGAAGGAAGGAAGGAAGGAAGGAAGGAAGGAAGGAAGGAAGGAAGGAAGGAAGGAAGGAAGGAAGGAAGGAAGGAAGGAAGGAAGGAAGGAAGGAAGGAAGGAAGGAAGGAAGGAAGGAAGGAAATGAGCCAGAAAGAAAGATAAATTCCCGTTGATACGTGTTTGTGTAACAAACATGGCGGATCTGAGTCATTGCAGTTTTGCAGTACAGGTGGACTAATTTAATTGTTTTTTTATAAATTCAATGTAATTGGTGTAGTTTAGTAGTATTTAGTATCTTTTAGAGCAGTGATTTGGGGGCTCTAAAGACTGAATGTGGTGATAGATTTATAGTTATAAAGGTGGAGTTGAATTGGTATTTTTTTCATCGTCATTTTTATCGTTGTCAGGATAAATACCAGAAATGATCGTGATACATTTTTTAGTCCATACCGCCCATCCCTACTGTGAGGAAGTAAAAGTTGCCTGACTTCAGGGTGCAGACAGAGAGGCGTCTGGGTTCTGGTTACATTAGGAGGAATTCTCGTGATTCTTCACACTAATTTGTGTTTAGAAGTACCTGAGCAGCTAAACGCCAACATGCCTCACACAGACCTGGTACAGAGCTGACGAAGCCTCCCACAAAGATCTCTGTAAATGATGAACACCTCTACTGGCTCTTACAAGTGTTCAAGTCAAACCACCTACTGTACACAAGTTTCTTTTAAGAAAACAGAAGTAAAACAAACAGTTAATCCTCCCAAAATGTTGATTATTCATCAAATGACTGTGAGGATGAAAACCTTTTGAGTCAGACCAAATGTGAAATTCCATCCATGGGGGCGCTAAAACTCCCAGGCTTCGGTTGAGCCTCCAACAGCTCTGTTGTAACGTGACAGACCAACCAACCACGCATCAAACGACATTTACAAATGAGAATAGTCAATATTCATGAAAGTTTATGGCATGTAGAGTTGTGTCCTGAGGTTTGCTAGCCAGCAGGTGGCGCTGTTATTAGCAGGTTCATGCTTGTGAGCGTTGTTGAGTGCGGTTCACAGACCATGCAGCATGTTTGTGTGCAGATACTGGTAATGATGGGATATTTCCGTTCAGATCTGACCATAAAGCTGCGGGGGAGGACACGCATCTCAGCTTGGATCGGAAAACCGGAGGATTGCTACAGATGTTTTCTGTCACTGAGAATCCTCCGCATTAGTTTGAACTTTCAGTTCCCATAAGTGTGCCATTCCTCGTAGGCTGGGTAATCACTGGAGAGACAGAAAAACATCCCAGTCCAGTTCCCTCCGCCGCGCTGGGAGGACGGTCGGTGCCAACTCAACAACTGGCAGCTCACATTTCTGCTTTCACAGCTTTTATTCTCGTTCCCTCTTAAATCTGTCTCTGGGCTGGATGTGAGGAGACGCTTCACATTTTTTAGAATTTGCTGTGCATGCACGGACTTTAACAAAGTGGTTCTGACTTTATTCATGACAGTATATGAACCCTGCTTAACGCTGAGAGGTCTTACTTTTCTTCCCTGCATGACGAGCATGTTGTGGAGTACTAGAACATGCGCTCCTTCATGAGGCTGACGCCGGCCTTGTGACTGCACCCTGGCACAGAGCACTCCTTTTTGTTTGCAGCCGTCCTGAAAGGCTTGGTGAAAGAGAACAATCCGTCCTGCAGGAAGTGGACGAGGAGCCTCCAGCTCCTCCAGAATGGCCTTTCTTCAATCTAGGTCAGGTTTCACAAAGGTACCAGGACGGCAGACATGAATGCAGAAAGGGTTTTACATGTGCATCTTAGTATCTCTAATGTCCTCCTGCTCTTTGTCCTCCCACCCACCCCCCCCCCCTCCTCTCTGGCCCCCCCGGCCCCTGTCACTGTTTGCCACACAGGCCAGACTGCCCGAGGTAAAGGAAGCACACACTTTTTAGCTGCTAATGCAGCCGGAATGAAGGCAGCCCGTTAATCACTGGAACAGCCTCCGAATGGTAGAATAGTTGCAGACGGCTGATCTGCATGCAGCGCATGCTGACACCAGGCCGTTTCTGCCGGTGAGGAGAGCTCGGGCCCGGAGGAAATTTGTCTTCACGGCTCAGTTTAGAGCACAGCCAAGGGTTACATCTGGGTTAAGCAACACTATTATATAAAAGGTCGTGGGGCCTTCCAGAGAAACTTAATTAATATTAATACCCGTTAACATTTGCTCCTTTCAGTCAAACTCATTCTTCCGGAGCCAAATGTTTGACCTGTTTTATAACGGTTTCAGCTATAGTGGGAGGTTGGGACAGAATCCAGGGAGTTGCACGTCTCACAAACCCATATCTTATTAAAAATCAATCCAGCATCCTTTTAAAACAGGGAGCTGTTTCTTCATACTGTAGGTCAGTGTCTCCCAACCTGGGGTCCGGTTCCCCCCTGGGGGGGGCGCCAGAGATCTCTGGGGGGGGCGCAAAACTTTGTCTGCTTTGAAATTATGCAGTTGTAAAAATTATATTAATACAAATATAATTTTTACTTATGAATATAAGACATTGTTAGGAATAATTTATGAATGTCTTGAATATTTTTTTGTGTTTTTTACTGTATACACTGGTGACAAACACAGGAAATGATTTCATTCCTTATTATTATATCATTACTCAACATTTAATCTACTCCGACAGGTTGTTAAAGAAAAAATGTTAAAAAATGTTGGTCTCATATTAAAAGAGACATGTCAGTCAGTCATCTTCTCCCGCTTTGTCCGTTACCGGGTCGCGGGGGCAGCAGCCTCAGCAGGGATGCCCAGACTTCCCTCACCCCAGACACTTCCTCCAGCTCTTCCGGGGGGAGTCCGAGGCGTTCCCAGGCCAGCCGAGAGACATAGTCTCTCCAGCGTGTCCTGGGTCTTCCCCGGGGTCTCCTCCCGGTGGGACATGCCTGGAACACCTCCCTAGGGAGGCGTCCAGGAGGCATCCGGTACAGATGCCCAAGCCACCTCAGCTGACTCCTCTCAATGTGGAGGAGTAGCGGCTCGACTCCGAGCTCCTCCCGGGTGACCGAACTCCTCACCCTATCTCTAAGGGAGCGTCCAGCCACCCTGCGGAGGAAACTCATCTCGGCCGCTTGTATCCGCGATCTTGTCCTTTCGGTCACTACCCAAAGTTCATGACCATAGGTGAGGGTAGGGGCGTAGATTGACCGGTA
Source organism: Cololabis saira (assembly GCF_033807715.1). Classification (NCBI taxonomy): domain Eukaryota; kingdom Metazoa; phylum Chordata; class Actinopteri; order Beloniformes; family Belonidae; genus Cololabis; species Cololabis saira. The sequence continues at coordinate 41,918,680 of NC_084597.1, forward strand.
AATCGAGAGCTTCGCCTTTCGACTCAGCTCCCTCTTCACCACGACGGTCCAGTACATCGACCGCATTACTGCGGACGCTGCACCGATCCGCCTGTCAATCTCACGCTCCATTGTTCCCTCACTCGTGAACAAGATCCCGAGATACTTAAACTCCTCCACCTGAGGCAGGACTTCTCCACCCACCCGGAGAAGGCATGCCACCCTTTTCCGGTCGAGAACCATGGCCTCGGTCTTGGAGGTGCTGATTCTCATCCCTGCCGCGTCGCACTCGGCCGCAAACCGCCCCAGCACATGCTGGAGGTCCCGGTCTGATGAAGCCAACAGGACAACATCATCTGCAAAAAGCAGAGATGAAATCCTGAGGTCCCCAAACCGGATCCCCTCCGGCCCCTGGCTGCGCCTAGAAATCCTGTCCATAAAAATTATGAACAGGACCGGTGACAAAGGGCAGCCCTGCCGGAGTCCAACATGCACCGGGAACAAGTCTGACTTACTGCCGGCAATGCGAACCACACTCCTGCTTCGATCATACAGAGACCGGACAGCCCTTAGTAGAGGGCCCCGGACTCCATACTCACTCAGCACCCCCCACAGAATGGCACGAGGGACACGGTCAAATGCCTTCTCCAGATCCACAAAGCACATGTAGACTGGTTGGGCAAATTCCCATGAACCCTCGAGCACCCTGCGGAGGGTATAGAGCTGGTCCAGTGTTCCACGACCGGGACGAAAACCGCATTGTTCCTCCTGAATCCGAGGTTCGACTATCGGCCGTAATCTCCTCTCCAGTACCCTGGCGTAGACTTTCCCCGGGAGGCTGAGAAGTGTGATCCCCCTGTAGTTGGAACACACTCTCCGGTCCCCCTTTTTAAACAGAGGGACCACCACCCCGGTTTGCCACCCCAGCGGTACTGTCCCCTTCCTCCATGCAATGTCGCACAGGCGTGTCAGCCAAGACAGCCCTACGACATCCAGAGACTTGAGGTACTCAGGGCGAATCTCATCCACCCCCGGTGCCCGGCCACCGAGGAGCTTACGAACCACCTCGGTGACCTCGGCTTGGGTGATGGATGAGCACGCCTCCGAGCCCCAACCCTCTGCTTCCTCAGTGGAAGGCATGTCAGTCGGGTTAAGGAGATCCTCAAAGTATTCCTTCCACCGTCCGACAATATCCCCAGTCGAGGTCAACAGCTCCCCACCAGCACCATAAATGGTGCCGGCAGAGTACTGCTTCCCCCTTCTGAGGCGCCGAACCGTCCTCCAGAATTTCCTCGAGGCCGACCGAAAGTCCTCCTCCATGGCCTCCCCGAACTCCTCCCAGACCCGAGTTTTTGCCTCCAAGACTGCCCGAGCCGCGGCCCGCTTGGCCTGCCGGTACCTATCTACTGCGTCAGGAGTCCCACCGGCCAACATAGCCCGGTAGGACTCCTTCTTCAGTCTGACGGCATCCTGTACTTCCGGTGTCCACCACCGGGTTCTAGGATTGCCGCCACGACAGGCACCGGAGACCTTGCGTCCACAGCTTCGAGCCGCCGCGTTGACAATGGAGGCAGAGAACATGGTCCACTCGGACTCGATGTCCCCCGCCTCCCCCGGGATCCGAGAGAAGCTCTCCCGGAGGTGGGAGTTGAAGATGTCCCTGACAGAGGGCTCAGCCAGACGTTCCCAACAGACCCTCACAATCCGTTTGGGTCTGCCCGGTCTGTCCAACCTCCTCCTCCGCCAGCGCATCCAACTCACCACCAGGTGGTGATCAGTTGACAGCTCAGCCCCTCTCTTCACCCGAGTGTCCAAGACATGCGGCCGAAGGTCAGATGAAACGACAACAAAATCGATCATTGACCTCCGGCCTAGGGTGTCCTGGTGCCACGTGCACTGATGGACACCCTTATGCCTGAACATGGTGTTCGTGATGGACAAACTGTGACTCGCACAGAAGTCCAACAACAAAACACCACTCGGGTTCAGATCGGGGAGGCCGTTCCTCCCAATCACGCCTCTCCAGGTATCACTGTCATTGCCCACGTGAGCGTTGAAGTCCCCCAGTAGAATAATGGAGTCCCCAGTTGGAGCACTATCAAGTACTCCTCCCAGGGACTCCAAGAAGGCCGGGTACTCCCCACTGCTGTTCGGCCCGTAGGCACAAACAACAGTGAGAGACCTATCCCCGACCCGAAGGCGCAGGGAAGCGACCCTCTCGTTCACCGGGGTGAACTCCAACACATGGCGGCTGAGCTGGGGGGCTATAACCAAGCCCACACCAGCCCGCCGCCTCTCACCCTGGGCAACTCCAGAGTAGTGGAGGGTCCAGCCCCCTTCAAGGAGCTGGGTTCCAGAGCCCAAGCTATGTGTGGAGGTGAGCCCGACTATCTCTAGCCGGTATCTCTCAACCTCACGCACAAGCTCCGGCTCCTTCCCCCCCAGCGAGGTGACATTCCATGTCCCCACTGTGAGGGTTGATGTCCAGGGATTGGGTCGTCGAGGCACCCCGCCACGACTGCTACCTAGCCCACAATGCACCGGCCTGCCATGGTCCTTCCTGCGGGTGGTGGGCCTACTGGAAGGCGGACCCGCGTCGCCGTTTCGGGCTGAGCCCGGCCGGGTCCCACGGGCAAAGACCCGGCCACCAGGCGCTCGCCATCGAGCCCCAACCCCAGGCCTGGCTCCAGGGCGGGGCCCCGGTGACGCCGATCCGGGCGACGTAGCGGTCCTTGTTTTATTCGTCTTCATAACAAGCTTGTGAACCGCTCTTAGTCTGGCCCGTCACCCAGGACCTGTTTGCCATGGGAGACCCTACCAGGGGCGAAAGTGCCCCCGACAACATAGCTCCTAGGATCACTCGGGCACACAAACCCCTCCACCACAGTAAGGTGGCGGTTCAAGGAGGGGCAAAAAGAAAAAAAAGAGACATTTTTCAGAAATATTTTTATGTCCTTTTATGTTGTTTTGTGCGTATTTTATACATTGGTGACATTGGAGAAAAACAAAGTCATATGTATACAGAGTAAACCAAAGAGAAATGTATCAAAAAAACATAATTAATGTTCATTTTTTCAATTAAAGATTATTTTGGTGCTAGTACGTACGGGTCGGGGGCCCGGCTGATCTTAGACACAAGTAGGGGGGACAAGGAAAAAAGGTTGGGAACCACTGCTGTAGGTGATGTCAACAGGTGACTTCGGTACCCGGCTCCCCTGAAAGGCTGAGTCTGCGGAATCAAAGATGGACAGAGCTGCTCCTCTTTGCCAATAAATGTGCGAGAAAATCGTTGAAAAAGAAAGAAATGTTGAATCTTAATGTACAAAGAAGGACTGGGAGAGATTTGCACTGACTCATTAGACTCATTACTCTACGTGCTTTTTAAAACAGGCACTTCTGTTATTCTCCTCCCAGATGGAGACCTGCTGTTGAACGTGGGGGAGTAGTTAGCAGCTGAGGAGGAGGATGTTTATGTCAGTGGTTTCTGATGACCAAACCAGAGCTAAAAGGAGGTCCAATACTTGTACTGAATACAGAAAAACGGGGAAATGTTTTTTTCCTACTGTTCTCGAAATAACTTTGAAACCACATGGACATCATCATCAACCTCCAGCTCCTCTGCAGCTGCCGTGTGTATCTTCTAATCAGAGCAGTGAAACCAGAACCAGCTGCAGGATCCCACAGATTGGCTGACTGTGAGACCAACGTGGTACCAGGACCACTGAGGCTCCTAAACACACCTGGAAGGGTTCATTCTTTAACCTGAGGATTTCATGGTCAACTCAATGGCTGCAAAACCATCACCACACCAGTTCAGAACCAGCTGCTGTGAAGACCTCTTGACAAATGTCACAGAGGGGTGAACAAAGCATGTAAACGTTACAGCTTATAGCGTTTTTCCATCGCTTATGAAACAGTTTGCTCCGAACCTCCAACTGGCAGCTTAGTGGTTAGTACTGTTGCCTCACAGCAAGAAGGTCCCCGGTTCGACTCCCAGGCCCAGCAGGGTCTTTCTGTGTGGAGTTTGCATGTTCTCCCCGTGCTTGCGTGGGTTTCCTCCGGGTACTCTGGTTTCCTCCCACAGTCCAAAAACATGCATGCTAGGTAAATTGATCATTCTAAATTGCCCGTGAGTGTGAGTGTGTCTGGTTGCTTGTGGGGACTGCGGGTGGAAACTAGCATTTCTGCTAAACCCGGTGTATTTACACTGCTTCATGTAGTGTACATTAATATGCATTGTCCCGTCTAAATAAATAAATAAATAAAACTGCTACAGCCATCGTAAAACAAAGACCAGTGCTTACGTTGTTGCCTCTTGGCATCGTGCTAAACTGCCAAACTGCTAAAAAAAATCCAGATGCTTGACTTGTCAAGGACTAATTATTAGACAGACTGAGATTGAAATGTTACGACCTGCTGTGTTCAGGTGATGTTTTTTTTTTTATCTTTAGCCAAAAACAGAAAAAAGAAAAGGGCATGACTGTAGCTGATAAAATGAGCAGTTGGACCCCCTTTGATCATTGAATCCAGTGTTGGAGCGGTTGGTGTCAGGAGTGAAACCATGAAACCTGGGCGTAATGGTCCTTTAATGGCTGATGACGTACATCCTAACAGTAATGTACACAGCTGAGGTTGAGTCACTTCAGTCTCATTTTTCCCTGGGCTCAATATAGACACCCATGATGTAGAGTTGCATAATGAAGGGTCTGGGAATCATTGTAAACCCTCCCTGGTTCTCCAGCTTTCTCCCAATCCCTTCAGAACCTGCAACATGATGTTTTATCCTTTGAGATTGAACAAAAGTCACTTTGACTTCTTTTCACCTCTCCTCTGAAAGTTATTTTCACTTCCAACTCACCGGTGTTGTCCCTGTTGAGATGGTGAATTTTCTCCTGCAACTTGACTTCTGAATTGTTCAACATTTTGAAAATCATGGATTGTTCAAAGTACTAGTTTAGTTTAGTTTAGTTTATTTATTTAGCAATATAAGAAAAATATGAACAAAAAATGAAAAACAGTGAAATAACATGCAAGGAAAGGAAGAAGCCTGGTGGCTTCTATAGAATCCTTTCCATATATGAATAAAAAACACAACAAAAGCTACACAAGGGGGAGTAAAAAAAAACAAAAAAACACAAGAAAATGTAACTCAGATCAAATAATGAACATTACAAACATGAAACAATAAGAAAGTTCTTTAAATGATTTTTGAATATTGGCAAGGATGGTGATGATTTAAGAGATTTATTGAAGTGATGAAAGATTGATGTTTCCATGTTCTACAAAATGGTAAATTAAAATCATCTTTGTGCCTTGTGGCATAAATCTCATAAATATCGGAATTAACACAAAAGAAATTATGAAAAGAAGAAGGAAGATCTTGTATATAATTTTTAAATTTGAACATAAATAAACATGTTTTAAAAATGTTAATTTTATTGACTGATAATAATGAATATTTAATGAAAAGGGGAGCAGACGGCTCATATCTGTTTGCATGTGATATCATTCTGAGAAACCTTTTTTTAATGATCAATAATTTATTAATATATGTTGAATGTGTCGAAGCCCAAACAATGTTGCAGTAATTAAGATGAGGGAAGATTAAACTATAATAGAGAGTTAAATGTGAAGAAGGAAGAACAAAAGGACAAACTTTTCTCAAAATACCAAGCATCTTCATAGATTTCATACATACAGTATCAATATGTTGTTTCCAATTTAAACAATCATCGATAAAGACACCCAAGAATTTAGTATGAGTAACCTGGCAAATTTCAGAGCCATTGATTATAATTCTAGGTTTTTCTTTGGGAAATGTTTTGTTTTTGTTACTAAAAATCATGAAGTTGCATTTTTTAATATTAAGAGTAAGCTTGTTTAGTTGAAACTATTTGAAGACATCCAATAATTGATTGTTTACATGATTGACAAGGGTATTTAAATCCCTGTGTGAGGCAACGAGATTAGTATCATCTGCAAATAAAATAGGAAGAAATGTATTACAGTTCATGGTAATACTACTAATGTGAGTATGCTGAAGGAAAGCTCATTGTCTTCCTCTGTCCCTCAGCCTGTGACAGCAGCCACTGGGGCCCCCACTGCAGCAGCCGGTGCCAGTGTCAGAACGGGGCCCTGTGCAACCCCATCACCGGCGCCTGCATCTGTGCCCCTGGATACAGAGGCTGGCGCTGTGAAGCCCCCTGTGAAACGGGCACCTACGGGGATGGATGCCAGCAGAAATGCCAGTGCCAGAACGGAGCTGCCTGTCACCATGTGACCGGAGAATGCACATGCTCGCCAGGGTACACTGGAGCTTTGTAAGTCGCAATTCCTGTTTCTGATCCAAAACAGTGACATTAAAGTCAGGGTCCACTTCATGCAGAGGAGACGCTCAGGTTTTCTGGTTGTCAAGTGCAGTTTTACTCTGGAGTCTGAGCCCACTGGTTTCTGTGGGTGGACTTGCATACCGGTTACCAGAGAGATGTGATGAAACTGAAACAAGGAGGCTAATGAGCCATGTGAGCTAACGACACGTCCTGAAAGCAACATTCTCCAATGCTTCCAGTGCACACATGCAGGCGAGGTATTCTCTTTGTAGTTGGTGGGTCTACAGCACTTGTAAAATGTTTGGACACACCTGCTCAGCCAAATGAAAGCAGGTGTGTCCAAACGTTTACTTGGTGCTGTGTGTTTCGGTCCATTTGAGGATTACATCCTCAGACCACATCAATGGTTTCAGGATATGGGTGAGTATTGACAGAAAAATAAAAAACACATTACGTAAGATAATTGAAAAGGTGTTTATTCAACAGCTAAATAACTTATTAACACAAAATAACTGCAATGATGCCTTCCAGTCAGGTTTTAGACAGCACCACAGCACTGAGACGCTCTGACCAAAGTGTTTAAGGACATATGTCTGAATACAGACGGTGGAAACTTGTCAGTCTTAGTTTTACTGGATTTCTGTGCTGCATTTGATCCAGTTGACCACAATATTTTACTCAAACAACTGGAGAACTGGGCGGGTGTTTCTGGACCTCTACTAAACTGGTTCAAAACATACTTAGAGGACAGGAAGTACTTTGTGTCAGTATGTAACTTGACATCCGAGCTGACCAGAATTACATGTGGAGTTCCCCAAGGTTCCTTCCTCTTCTGTTTAACATCTGCATGCTCCTACTGGCACAGATTATAAAGCAAACAAAATAAACAAGACAATTTCCTCGCAGAAATTTCAAGAGTGCCACGGCGGGCTGCTGCCCATTTGTTTACATTGCTTGATTTTGCAAGCAATAAAGGTGAAGGACTCACATATCGGCCAATCAGAAGAAGGGGCGGGGCTAATTTGCACCAATGAACGTCAAGTTTTCCTCCGTTTTGAAGTTTGAATGAGCTTTCTACGTGCAGGTATGGGAAAGGTAGGTGACTCAGAAAAAAGGTGATTTTTTTTTTTTTTTTTTTTTTTTACGTTTTCCCATCCGCTTTGAATGGGTTTTTTTGGCCGTTTTTTTGGGTATAACTTTGGGAAAAATGGGAACACCAAAAGTCATAGCACACCATTTCCTATTGCATAGCTATGGAGGAGCAGTGCCACTTGACGCAGCCGTGGCACTAATTAATAACCCAATATTGCGATACAGTTTATCACCTCTGCAACACGTATCGTGACATTATTGTATCGCGAAATTTCGTGGCACGATATATTGTTACACCCCTATTTTTTGGGCACATTTAGGGGGGCAAAAAGGCCCTCCTTTCGTCAGAAGAATAAGAAAGAAAGAAAGAATAATTCCTACAGATACAATAGGGCCTTCCAGAGGTGTCAAGTAACGAAGTACAAATACTTTGTTACCTTACTTAAGTAGCAATTTTGGTTATTTATACTTCACTGGAGTAATTATTTTTCAGATGACTTTTTACTTTTACTCCTTACATTTTCAAGCAATTATCTGTACTTTTTACTCCTTACATTTTAAAAACAGCCTCGTTACTCTATTTCATTTCGGCCTTTAAACAAAAACTATCCAGTTAAATTGCTCCATCCGGATAGAGTGAATTTGGTTGTGGTTGTTTCAGATGTTCTTGTCCAGTTTTGTTCTTACATCCGTTCCCTCAGATTCCTGCAACTAAACTTGGATGTACATTCCAATAAAGGCTTGGCGTGGGGCTTGGCGTGGGGCTTGGCGTGGGGTTTGGCGTGGGGTTTGGCGTGGGGCTTGGCGTGGGGCTTGGCGTGAGGCTTGGCGTGGGGTTTGGCGTGGGGTTTGGCGTGGCGTTTGGCGTGGGGTTTGGCGTGGGGCTTGGCGTGGGGCTTGGCGTGAGGCTTGGCGTGGGGCTTGGCGTGGGGTTTGGCGTGGGGCTTGGCGTGGGGCTTGGCGTGAGGCTTGGCGTGGGGTTTGGCGTGGGGCTTGGCGTGGGGCTTGGCGTGGGGCTTGGCGTGAGGCTTGGCGTGGGGTTTGGCGTGGGGTTTGGCGTGGGGCTTGGCGTGGGGCTTGGCGTGGGGCTTGGTTTGAGGCTTGGCGTGGGGCTTGGCGTGGGGCTTGGCGTGGGGCTTGGCGTGGGGCTTGGCGTGAGGCTTGGCAGGCTTGGCGGGGGAACTTGACTTGGCGGGGAAACTTGACTTGGCGGAGAAAGCCAGGCCAACCATTTTCCACAAACTGAACTAAAAGTAAATGTCAGGTTTGCATTATGCATCTTCAGTTTCATACAAGTACAAATATTTTGCCACGAACTGAATAGTTTCTCTCATGTATGATTTGTCTTTTTTCTTTTCCATAAATATATAAAAAAGATAAATAAAAGTAAATAAATACATACAATTTTACATCATAAAAAGATTGATTCATGCTCACCTTATAAGTGTAAGAGGAGATTTATTTTTGTTAAGAAGGTTATTTTGGTAATTCAGGGTTGATTATTTTCTAAATCTATTCTTTCTATTCTGATGTAAATCAGGGACTATAATGACACTAGTCAGTTTATCTGTAGTGATTAGTCTGTTTTAGATTGGGCGGAGTGATACGCCACAGTACGGCACTAGGTGCTGTGTTGATGTTCTAAAATCCTACACTGTTGAGGGACGTTAAAGTACACTGGAACTCAGCAGAAGTTGTCCCCGTGTTTATCTACTCACGACCAGAAAAAGGTTTAATTTGATAAGGTATGGCTTAACTCTACACCAGCCTTACATAAGTAAAAGTTCAGAGCTCAAAACCCTGCAAGAGTCCCGTGATCGGGACCCAAACGGTAGTTTCTTCTGAGCGGAGTAAGAGTTTGGTCTGCGGGTCGAGGCGCAGTCGGATGCGCGTTACTAGTCAACACAATAGATTAATACTAGACAATTTCCTCGCAGAAATTTTGAGAGTGCCACGGCGGGCTGCTTCCCATTTGTGTACATTGCTTGATTTTGCAAGCAATAAAGGTGAAGGACTCACATATCGGCCAATCACAAGAAGGGGCGGGGCTAATTTGCACCAATGAACGTCAAGGACTCGATACCGAGTCCAATGACACCACCCATGACCCTCTATGTCAAACCATTCAGAAGTTGTAGCAGAAAATAGGGACAACCAATCAGAAGAAGGGGCGGGGCTAATTTGCACCAATGAACGTCAAGGACTCGATACCGAGTCCAATGACACCACCCATGACCCTCTATGTCAAACCATTCAGAAGTTGTAGCAGAAAATAGGGACAACCAATCAGAAGAAGGGGCGGGGCTAATTTGCACCAATGAAGGTCAAGGACTCGATGCTGAGTCCAATGACACCACCCATGACTCTCTATCGGCCCTTTTCCACTAGTATCTACTCAGCGCTTCTACCCGCCACGCCCCCGTCTTGCGCTTTTCCATTAGGGGCCAAGGCGGGTGGAGCCGCTCCAAGCAGATACTTTTTCTGTAACCATTCTGTCGAGGTTCTAACCGGGCTGAGCCGGGACTATTTCCGACGTCATCACCCTCCTCGCCACTGATTGGTCGGGGGGCGGGGCCGTCATCACCCTCCACGCCACTGATTGGTCGGGGGCGGGCAGACGTTAGAATCAGGAAGCGGGAGTCAGCGCGAGAGCGACTCGCAGCTCGCGGCGATTTTATTATAAAGCGCAAAACGTCTGTTTGGTGATCCAACTCTGAGGTGCAGATGTTCATAAACCTGGTAGCTGATGAGAGAATTAAAAAAGGGATGTAGACGGGCTGTTTTACTCTCAGCCGCTCGTGGCTCCAGCTGATTTCTGATCAGCGCCAACATGAACAAAGCAGTTGCGCAATCGAGTACGTCACAGCAGCTTCACCCCAGCCCCCCCACCTCTCACCTGGCTGTGGAAAAACTAAAACCGGGACAAAACGGGTAGAGGCGGGTAGAGGCGTGACGAGCCGTGTCGGGCTGAGTAAGTACTAGTGGAAAAGCGCCATATGTCAAACCATTCCAAAGTCAAAGACCTAAATTTGGAAAAAGCACATTAAGGCAATAACAAAGTCAGCATACTATCACCTTAAGAATATAGGTTAAAAGATCTGATTTCTCAGCAGGACCTGGAAGAACTAGTCCTTGCAGCGTGTAACAGCATCTTTATAGTCCACCTAAAAGTCAGTTAAACAACTGCAGCTCATCCAGAACTCTACTGCTCCAGTCCTCACTCAGACCAAAACAGTGGACCACATCAGTCCAGCTCTGAGGTCTTTCCACCGGCTTCCTGTCCATCAGAGGACAGACTTTAAAGTTCTGATGCTGGTCTACAAAGCTCTGAATGGTCCATGACCAGAACACATCAGGGACCTCCTGACCCAGTATGAACCTTCCAGGCCCCTCAGGTCACCTGGATCTGTTTTTTTAGCAGTTCCATGAGTCAGAACCAGACATGGAGAAGCTGCATTCAGCTTCTATGCTCCACAGGTCTGGAACAAACTCCCAGAAGCCTCAGATCAGCTGAAACACTCAGTTTATTTAAGTCCAGGTTGAAGACTCACCTGTTCTCAGTTGCATTTGAGTAAAGCTCCAAACCAGCACTGGCACTTTACATTTTTAGTTTAGATCATATTTTAACTACTGATTTTATATATTTTTCTTATTTTTTTATTTTTTGTTTACATTTTAAATCATGCATTTTATTTATGTATCAATGGGTAACACATTTTGAGTCACCTTGTTGTTGAATTGCGCTATACAAATGAACTTTCCTTGCCTAGTGTCAAAATGTTTGTTGCAGTATTCTTAGGGACAAAATACCCAGTTTTCTGGGTGGTGATAATGCTTCCTTCTGAAATTTTCTTTTAAAAATTGTCTTGGAAATACTTGTTTGAGGTGGTTTCTTAACAAAAATTCATTTGACTGGGTGAAGATTTCTCGTATTCATTAACCTAAACTTGTAGCATAAATTTTGTCTTTCTCCTTTAATTTAAAAAGTGTACAGTATATAGTACATTATTTATAAAGTCTTTTTGTTTTGATGATCACAACTGCATCACTGGAGCCAGCAGTTGGAGCCTGTGAAGTGAACCTGGTCAGAAGCAGGCCGTCACTGAGATGCTCTTATCTCTTTGCAGCTGTGAAGACCTGTGTCCTCCAGGTAAACATGGCCAGCAGTGTGAGGAGAGGTGTCCATGCCAAAATGGAGGAGTGTGTCACCATGTGACTGGAGACTGCTCCTGTCCTGCAGGATGGACGGTACCCAACCCCCCCTCCCTCCCCCAACCCATACACACCCACTCACACAAATGCTTTTTGTGGTCTGTGGACATTCACAGGCCTGAACGAATGATAGGAAGGGATAACCAGGACTTCAGTCTTAGACGGGCTAAGTTGAAGGTGGTGATCCTTCATCATTAAGATTGTGATGTTGTCTGGTGGCAATGAAGGTAGAGCTGTGTATCATCTGCATAGCAGTGATATGAGAAGCATTGTGAATGAATAATCTAGGTGGTGTATATGGCAAAGAGAAGGAACCCAAGTACCAAGCCTTGGGGAACCCCTTTAGAGAGGTGATGTAATGAAGATGTTTTCCCTACCAACACACGTTAAAGGAAGACCCGGTAGGTTGGGAATGCACAGACTGTGAGATGCCCAAGTTTGAGAGTCCTGATGGCAGGATGTTGTGGTTAACAGAAAGGTCAAGAAGGATAAGCACCGAGGACTGACCCGTTGCTCTTGCTGTTCTTAGGGCTTCTGTCACAGACAGCAGTGGAGCTTTTGGACCCCACACTCATTTCTATAAGTGTGTGGAAGTCCATGACCTGTTTAACCTTGGAGAGGAAGGGAAGCAGGGAGAAACGCTGATAGTTCTCAACCAGAGCAGTGAGGAGTGAGGCTTTCCTAACAGTGGCTTGATCGTAGCTTGTTTAAAGATAAGCAAGGAATTGATAATACTTATGTACCACAACTGTCAGTGGTTTGGCTTGGAGTAGGTTTGGAGGAACTGTGTCCAACAGACAGGTAGTAGGACTGCTACCAACAAGTAGTTTGGTTGCCTCACTTAGTGAGGGCAAAAAACAAAGAGACCTTTGCACCGCTGGGAAAGTGCCATGTCTAAATGCCATGTTTTCAGGCATGATGCATTCTGTAGAAGTTATGCCCATGATGGAGGGTGACAGGTCTGGACCAGCCAGGTCACTTAATTGATAACTGATGGTAGAGACCTTTCCTGCATGTGGAGGAGGGTTGTGCAGCGATTTGAAGACCGAGTATCTGTGGTACTGCTGATATTGTAAGCAGTACCACAGTGGTATGTCTGCTGTAATAAGCTGTTTTTGTTTTAGTGGTTGTGGTAGAGAACAAGGTGAGGAGAGACTGAATGTTTTTGAGTGAACTTGAGCACTCTCATTTCAGACAAGAGACCTTCTCTTGTCAAGACTTGCAGACAGAATGGAGAAATGGCAATTTTTTCAGTTTCCTTTTTCATTGTGCTGTCACGGAGCTTTGTATAGTTTAACGTTGGGATACATTTGGTGGCACACCTGGTGATGATTGGTCCATCAATTGCTGACAATTAGCATCACCTGGTACCCACCTACCCTACTTGAGTCATACAGCAGTGGTAAGGATGTCCTTAGTATTACCCACGGGATCCTTTCTTTTTGTCATCACTTTGTTAAATAATGATGGGGAAGAAAGTTATGTTGTCTGTCTGAGGTTGTTTTAGCCTAAAAACAAGTGGACCACTGCAGTCAGATGTTTTTTTTGTTTAAAAGAAGAAAAAACTATTTTAAAAGAGAAGGTGCGAGATTTAGCACATGACTGTGTGATATATGAGCATCACTCCCTGATGGAGGGATTCTGAAGTCTTACGTCACAGCGTAGACTGGATAAGCGAAGGTGTTCGTACTACCCACCACGTCTGCATATGGAGCCTCAATCAGAAATATCTGAACAAACGCGAGGCGTAACAGCAGGTTAAAAGGCTTCTTCCTGCTGTCCATGTGTTCAGGGAACTGTATGTGGTCAGCCGTGTCCGGATGGGAGATTCGGACAGAACTGTTCGCAGGAATGTCAGTGCCACAACAACGGCTTCTGTGTGTCGTCCACTGGACTGTGTCAGTGTAGCCCGGGATACATAGGAGACCGGTGAGTCCAGCATCCACAGCACCTGACGCCATATACCGGGTTTTTCTTGGGCTTTTTTTAATGTATTTTTTTGGATCTGTCTTCACTGTGCGTCTTCCCCTCTTACCTGTACGTTTCCTATTTAGCCACTTTCAAAAGATGTATGTAATCGGAGTTCCCAGCGCAATCTGAGGAATACAAAGAAAAACAAAAGGGCAGAGGGGTAAAACTCTGGGAAAACAAGAGAGAAATACTAACTTTATAAACTCACAAATTTACTCAAATGAAAATAAAACAATCTTCTAAGCTTATGTCCTTATTGCTTTGGGAACTTGCAAGAAATTTAGATTTTAAAACCTTGCAGGTTTACAAAAAAAACCTTTTGAATTGAGGAACATAGAGCATATATTATTCCTGCAGTCGACGACCTAATGAACTTGTACTTGGCAGTTGGATTTTGCGACAAGCAAATACTTGATTTTTGCCCCAAATAACCATACAGTCATTTGGATTCGGACTTACGAGAAGAAATTGCCAATAATGACCCAGCAGGGTTGCATCTTTTTTTTTTTTTTTTAGCATTCATCACGTATGCATGAACAGACCCGGTCCTGTGGTCCATGCCATCCTCTTTTCCATCAAAATTACACCGTACAACACTACTCAGATGTCTTATTTTGCTCATTTACAATTTTAATCTCAATTGATGATTAATCTTTAAACCGGTCTGCTTTTCACAGGGAAGTTTCTAGCGTTATGTTTTCAGTGAAGGCTTACCCAAACAGCTGGGAGGTTTTATCAGGCTATAAATAAAGACCGTTTTTATTTCCCCCCACATAGTGTATGAGGCTATCTTGGGGGGCCCTCTAGTGGTTACAAGGGCCCACATATGAAACAGCTCTGGGGGATTTTGTTTTTGAAATTATTGCTACTTTCACTGATTAAAATTTCCAATTTTTCCTTCTGAAGTGACTTTGTTTATTTATTTGTTTATTCATTGGGATCAATGGATCAATGACTACTGAGGAAGTGTCAAATACTTTCCAGTGATATTTGTTATACTAATGTCAATCAAAGAGAGGTCATAAGTGGTGTGATGTCCGCCCATCCGTCCGTCCGTCCATCCATCAAACAAACATCCATCCATCATCCATCCATCAAACATCCATCCATCCATCCATCATCCATCCATCAAACATCCATCCATCCATCCATCAAACAAACATCCATCCATCATCCATCCATCAAACATCCATCCATCCATCCATCAAACATCCATCCATCCATCAAACATCCATCCATCCATCAAACATCCATCATCCATCCATCAAACATCCATCCATCCATCAAACATCCATCCATCCATCAAACATCCATCATCCATCCATCCATCAAACATCCATCATCCATCCATCAAACATCCATCCATCCATCAAACATCCATCCATCCATCAAACATCCATCCATCCATCATCCATCCATCCATCAAACAAACATCCATCATCCATCCATCCATCAAACATCCATTATCCATCCATCCATCCATCAAACAGCCATCCATCATCCATCCATCAAACATCCATCCACCCATCATCCATCCATCCATCCATCCATCCATCCATCCATCCATCCATCCATCCATCCATCCATCCATCCATCCATCCATCCATCAAACATCCATCATCCATCCATCATCCATCCATCCATCTATCATCCATCCATCATCCATCCATTAAACATCCATCCATCCATCATCCATCCATCCATCCATCCATCATCCATCCATCCATCCATCCATCACCTTTACCTGTGCTCCTCTACCTGTGATGTCTGTCTTTAGACCGTGGAATCAGAGTGATGGTCTGATAATAAGAATAAACTGATGACTTGCATTTGAAATCTAAATCAGATCACATGTGTACGGAAGAGTATTAGGGCCATGCAGGAGAAAAAATATTTGAGAGGGGAAGATTTATTTTTTTTATTGTGCACTTCAAGGAAAAAGTTGAAATGTCGAGATTAATGTTGAAATACAATTCAAAATTCAAAATTTCGTCAATAAAGTTTAAATGTCTCCTCTGGCCCGTCAAATCCAGTTAGAAGAGCGACTGACAGCTATGCCAAAGCAGCCAGAGAAAGAATTTCTTTGTTACTGAAGCTGATTCTGAAGTACAGTTTCACCAGTTCATCTATAGGCCTACGAGGCATTTTGTAAAGACAGTCGCTGTTTATTATAGTCTGAGAAGGTTGACTTTATTTTCGAAATTTCGTCTTTTTTATCAACATTTCGACTTTTTTCACCAAATTGTACTTCAACGTTATTCTCAACATTTCAACTTTTTTCTCGACATTTCGACTTTTTTCTCAAAGTGCATAATGAAAAAAAAATCTTCCTCCTCTAAAATATTATTTTTATTTTTCTCCTGCCTGGCCCTAATACTCTTCCGTACATGTGTATGTTTAACTCTTCATATTCTGAAGAAAGATCATCGAAATCTCAGCCAGGAAGCCTGGTTTGTGTTTACAAACTAGTCTGAGTGCTGTGCGTTTCAGCCACATAATCACCTCTATCAGAGCCTGGAGCATGTAATTATGCAGACCAGTGACGAGACACAAATAGACATTTTTCATGAGTAAATAAGGGTTCGCAGAAAACCAAACATCAGTGTAGCAGCGAGCAGCCACGACACACCCAAGGCCACTGTGAAATAGCACTTGACTGCAGAGAAATGATGATTGGAGATGTCCTGTGTTGATGGAAATAATGAGGATACTCAGTGTTTCACTGCTTTACTTGTAGCTTCACAAGAGAGCAGTTACCGGTTACCTCCACCTTCATCAACCACTGACAGGCCGTCTCTCCTGCTTCCTCCAGGTGTCAGGACCAGTGTCCTGTCGGTACTTACGGTGCCGGCTGTGTGCACACGTGTCGCTGCAAGAACAACAGCAAGTGCAACCACACCAGCGGCGTGTGCGTGTGCGAGCCAGGATTCACGGGTGAAATGTGTGACGTCCGACTCTGTCCTGAGGGACGCTATGGCAGCCAGTGCAACGGGAAGTGTCCGTGCTACACTCCAAACACCTGCAGGTATGCAAGAAACCGCTGCTTCTAACAGAACTGGGACAGAACTGAGATCCTTTAGCTGCATGTGCATGTTTCACCTCTGATGGTTCGTAAGAAGACGTCCCCGTGTTTTCCTCTGTGACCTCTGACTCCAGCCCTTGAGTCGGTTGATGAGATCTGCGCAGGTGGCCGGCTGCACATGCTGCACATGCTGCACATGCTGCACATGCTGCACATGCTGCACATGCTGCTGCAGAAAACAGCTGCTCTGCTTCTGCTCAATGAAACTTCTGTCACCTCAGCAAGTCGGCTGTCAAACATGTCAATAAATTATTCAGTCGCGTACAAAAGTTTCTACCTACTCTTTTGCAGAGGTGTCAAGTAACAAAGTACAAATACTTCATTACCTTACTTAAGTAGAAATTTTGGTTATTTATACTTCAGTGGAGTAATTATTTTTCAGACGACTTTTTACTTTTACTCCTTACATTTTCACCCAATTGTCTGTACTTTTTACTCCTTACATTTTAAAAACAGCCTCGTTACTCTATTTCATTTGGGCCTTTAAATAAAAACTATCCAGTTAAATTGCTCCATCCGGATAGAGTGAATTTGGTTGTGGTTGTTTCAGATGTTCTTGTCCAGTTTTGTTCTTACATCCGTTCCCTCAGATTCCTGCAACTAAACTTGGATGTACATTCCAATAAAGGTTAGGATAAATGATAACATGAACATGAAGTTAGACTTTTTGCACCATTACAATACTTATAGGCAACTAGTCATCATATCTGCTGCTCTCTGAAACACATGTTAATGCTCAATAGTACACATATATGCTTCTTTAATATATTTGCATCATACTAAGATACATTCATTTTCAATGGCTTTTTTCCTTAATGGCTTTTTCCCTTACATTACTTTTACTTTTATACTTTAAGTAGTTTTGAAACCAGTACTTTTATACTTTTACTTGAGTAAAAAACTTGAGTTGATACTTCAACTTCTACAGGAGTATTTTTTAAACTCTAGTATCTATACTTCTACCTGAGTAATGAATGTGAATACTGAAGACACCTCTGCTCTTTTGACTTGATGTGTTTTTTCTCTCTCAGACTAATAACATCACATTCATTTTATTACCGTGCCAGATTTGGTTTAACAAAAGTGAAGAAAAAGGAAAATAAGAATTCTGTGGGCAATACTAAGTACCCCTATGATTTTATAACTTGTAGAGCTATGACACCGTCAGGAACAATAAGTTGAAACTGTAATTTACGGCATGTAAAATTTCAATAAGACACTTCTTACTTTCACATAAGTAGACATTTAGGTATAATAGACATGATTTTATTTGTACTTTACATTTTAAACAATCAAAGTGAAGAGAGTGTCAGCGTATGCTAACTCGTAAAATGAAGTTGACGAGAACTTCTAATATCTTGGGTTCATATATCTGCAAAGAAATTCATGTCCAAGAAAATGTAAGAATTCCTGTGTTTGTTTTTAATCACCATCTTTTTCTGAGAGTCAGTAGTCCCGCTATACTTCAAGCAGCCACTTCATGAGGTCTGACGTGGACCGATTTGTCTCTCTTGTGTCTTCAGCTGTCATCCCATGTCGGGTGAATGCACATGCCGGCCCGGTTGGTCGGGCCTCTACTGCAACAAGACCTGCGCTCCGGGATTTTATGGCGAGTCCTGCAGACAAGTGTGCAGGTGTCAGAACGGCGCCGACTGCCACAGTGTCACCGGGGCCTGCACCTGTGCTCCGGGCTTCATGGTAAACCCGGGTCTGGCTTCTAGGATGTGTGTGTGATGCACGTTTTGTTCTGGGCTCATTACTCACAACCTGAGACCCGTCTGAACACGAACTGGGATCCAGAGCTGCTGCATCCCTCTCTCTATCTGCTAATTTTACTCTCTCCTGTTGGGGGAGAGTTTATCGTTGTGATCAGTGCCTTTCTCCAGGGTTTCCAGTATAAATTAATAGATTAACTCATATTAAAGGCTTCATGTTGTGAAAAAGAGATGAGAGTAGGTACTTAGCGGTCTGAAGTTTAAGTTTAAGTTTATTTTAGATGGGACAATGCATATTAATGAACACTACATTAAGCAGTGTAAATACACCGGGTTTTAGCAGAAATGCTAGTTTCCACCTGCAGTCCCCACAGAAAACAAAAACAATTCAGTCAAACAATACAATCAAACAAGGGAACAAACATAAAACATACATAGTAGAAAAATAGATTTAGCAGCATTTAAAAGCAGTATGGATTGTATCTAAAGTGACTTTTTTTTTTTATCTAAAACTTAGACTGTTTTCTGGTAAAATAGCACTATATCTGGTACATTACTGTCTTTATTTCAACACTCGCTCATTTTCTCTTCCGTAACTTTCACTGTCACCAATCACCGATACATTTTCTGTCCGTTAGCCTCCGTTAGCATCTTAGCATGGCCGCTCCGGCTCCCACCGCTTCACCTCTTTCCTGCTCAGTGTGTGAAATGTTTAGTTATTCCTCTGCCTCCTTTAGTGAAGACGGTAAGTGCTTAAAGTGTAGCTTATTTGCAGGGCTGGAGGCGAGGCTCAGTCAGTTAGAGGTCCGGTTTGGCCAACTAAACCATAGTCCGAGAGCCTCCTCAGCTAACCAGGCTAAGCTAGCGGCGGACCGGCCCGTAGCAGCTGAGCGTAACCGCTCCCCTGCAGCTCCCGAGCAGCCGGCCAGGCAGGGCAGCTGGGTGACGGTTCGGAGGAAGGGTAGTCTTAAAGGGCTCACGGAACACCACCCGCTTCATGTGTCTAACCGTTTTTCCCCACTCAGCGACACATCTGTTGAGAAACAGACCCTGGTGATTGGAGACTCTATTGTGAGACATGTGAAGCCGACTCCAGAGACCTTAGTTAGGTGTATCCCGGGGGCCAGAGCGGGCGACATAGAAGCAAATTTGAAGCTACTGGCAAAGGGTAATCGTAAATATGGTAAAGTTATCATCAATGTCGGAGCTAATGACTCCCGTCTTCGCCAGTCGGAAGTAACCAGAATGAATATTGTCTCGGTGTGTAACTTCGCCAAGACCATGTCGGACTCTGTAGGTTTTTCTGGCCCCCTCCCCAATCTGACCAGCGATGACATGTTTAGTCGCATGCTCTCGCTCCGCCGCTGGTTGTCTCAGTGGTGTTCAGAAAACGACGTGGACTTTATTGACAACTGGGAGACATTCTGGGGAAAGCCCGGTCTGATTAGAAGGGACGGCATTCATCCCACCCGGGATGGTGCAGCTCTTATGTCTAGAAATCTGGCCAATGTTATTAGACACTCCCCCTGACAATGCAGGGTCCAGGCCAGGATGCAGAGCTGTAGTTTAACAGGGCTGGAGGCGAGGCTTAGTCAGTTAGAGGTGCCTAGAGAAATAGAAGTGGTTGCAGTTCCCCGCCCTCCAAAAGTTCACCAGGTGCAGCGTTATAGAGGCGTTAACCAAGATAACCTTGTAAAAATTAAAACCAATGTACATTTGGTACCAATTACAGACCTAAAAATTAGATGCGGACTACTAAATATACGATCATTAAGCTCTAAGTCTCTGTTAGTAAATGATATAATTACAGAGAGCAGGAGTGATATTTTCTGCTTAACAGAAACATGGTTACAGGAGGAAGAGTATGTTAGTTTGAATGAATCAACTCCGCCCGGCTACTTTAATCATCACATTCCTAGAAGCACGGGCCGAGGCGGAGGAGTCGCAGCAATTTATAACTCCGGTCTCGAAACAAAAATTGAACCTAAGTGCAATTATAATACATTTGAAAGCCTCATGCTTGGTCTGAAATTTCCGAGCCGGAAATCAGAGAAGCCAGTTGTGTTAGTGGTAGTGTACCGGCCCCCTGCTGGTGCGTATCTGGAGTTTTTGTCTGAATTTTCAGATTTCCTTTCTGGATTATTGATCAGCACAGATAAATTCATCATAGTGGGTGATTTTAACATTCATATGGATGTTGAAAGCGATAATCTTAAATTAGCCTTCGATTCTCTTCTAGAATCAATGGGTATCTCACAAAAAGTGGATAAACCGACGCACTGTTTTAATCATACTCTCGATCTCGTTCTCACCTACGGTGTTGAAACTGATGGTCTGTTGGTGTCACCTGTAAACTCCCTTTTATCCGACCATTACTTAATAACGTTTGAATTTAATTTTGTTGATGTTGAAGTGCAAAATAGGAGGTATTATTTTAGCAGATGTTTGTCTGATGAAGTTATTGTTAAATTTAGGGAGGCCATTGCTTATCTTACGACAGTGCGAAATAGTGATGTAGTCGAGGCCAGTGACCTGGGTTCTACCTCTGCAGATGTTGATTTCCTTGCTAGTAACACTGCTGATTTGTTGCATTCAGCTTTAGATGAAGTTGCTCCTTTGAAAAGGAGGGTTTCTAGCCACAGGAGCTTAACTCCCTGGTATAATTCAGATATCCGCATGTTGAAACAAAACGTGCGTAAAATGGAAAGGAAGTGGTACTCTTGTAGGTCTGTAGACTCTCATCGTGAATGGAAAGATATTCTAATAGTATATAAAAAAGCCATTCGCAAAGCCAGAACAGCTTATTATTCAACGTTGATAGAGGATAACAAAAGTAACCCACGTTTTCTGTTCAGCACTGTAGCCAGGCTGACAAAGAGTCACAACTCTGTTGAGCCGTGCATTCCTGCAGCTCTCAGTAGTGAGGACTTTATGGGCTTCTTCAACAGTAAAATCGCGAGAATTAGAGAAGAAATCAACCAGCCGGTTGTAGGTGTTTCTTCAGCTTTAGCGACTTCCCTAGGCTCTGACTTGTCTCTAGACTGTTTTGATCCTATAGACCTCCCTGAGCTGACTTCACTCGTTAATAGAGCTAAGTCAACCACATGTATGTTAGACCCCATCCCGACTCGACTATTCAAACATATTTTTTCTCTTATTGGTACGACAATACTGGACCAAATTAACTTATCCCTAAGTTTAGGATATGTACCACAGGTTTTCAAAGTCGCAGTAATTAAACCTTTACTTAAAAAACCTTCTCTTGACCCAGACACCTTAGCTAATTATAGACCAATTTCCAACCTTCCATTTGTGTCTAAAATTCTGGAAAAGGCAGTTTCAAGCCAGTTATGTGACTATTTGTATAGAAATGATCTGTTTGAAGTCTTTCAGTCAGGGTTCAGAATGCATCATAGCACAGAGACAGCACTTGTTCGAGTCACGAATGACCTCCTTATGGCCTCAGATAAGGGATTAGTGTCCATACTGGTTCTACTGGACCTCAGTGCTGCTTTTGACACTATAGATCATGGCATTTTACTGCACAGGTTAGAGCATGTTGTTGGGATTAAAGGGACAGCTCTATGTTGGTTTAAATCATACCTATCTGACAGGTTCCAGTTTGTTCATGTACATGAGGTTTCTTCAGAACAGTCAAGGGTCTGTTATGGTGTTCCGCAGGGTTCAGTGCTAGGGCCAATCTTGTTCAGTTTATACATGCAGCCATTGGGAAGTATAATCCAGAATCACGGCATACACTTTCATTGTTATGCTGATGATACGCAGCTCTACTTGTCTATGAAGCCGGATGAAACAGAACCGTTAGTTAAACTTCAGGCATGTCTTAGGGACATCAAGGACTGGATGTCCAGAAACTTCCTGCTTCTAAATTCAGATAAAACAGAGGTTATCATTCTTGGTCCAGAGCATCT
Source organism: Cololabis saira (assembly GCF_033807715.1). Taxonomy (NCBI): domain Eukaryota; kingdom Metazoa; phylum Chordata; class Actinopteri; order Beloniformes; family Belonidae; genus Cololabis; species Cololabis saira. The sequence goes on from NC_084597.1 coordinate 41,940,992, forward strand.
TAGGAAGGGATTAGATGGTGTTGCGATGGCTTCCAGTGCAACTGTGAGAAATCTTGGTGTTATTTTCGATCAGGATTTGTCGTTTAAACCATATGTCAATCAGGTTTGTAAAATAGCCTTTTTCCATCTCCGTAATATTGCAAAGATTAGGAAAATCCTCTCACAGAGTGATGCAGAAAAACTAGTTCATGCGTTTGTATCTTCTAGACTAGATTACTGTAATGTGTTGTTAGCAGGATGTCCAAGTAATTTGCTGAATAGGCTCCAGCTGATCCAAAATGCAGCAGCACGAGTACTGACAGGAATTAGCAGGAGAGACCACGTCTCTCCAGTGTTAGCGTCGCTCCATTGGTTACCCGTAAAATTCAGAATCCAATTTAAAATTTTATTACTTGCGCATAAAGCCCAAAACGGCTTAGCTCCGCATTATTTGCAAGACCTGATAGTGCCTTATGTTCCTGTCAGAGCTCTCCGTTCTCAGAGTGCAGGTTTACTCGTAGTTCCTAGAGTATCTAAATGTAGATTTGGAGGGCGGGCGTTCTGCTATCAGGCGCCACTACTATGGAACCAACTTCCAATCTGGGTTAAGGGGGCTGACACCACCTCCACCTTTAAAACTAAACTTAAAACATTTCTGTTTAGTAAAGCCTATAGTTAGTGTTTAGTAAACCTCTAGCTGGTGTTGGTAAATCTCTAGGTAGTGTAAACTTTAGTGTGTCAGAGTCGCTCCTGTGGTTTCTTGTGCTGGCCCCCCCTTCTCCTCCCTTTTCTCTCTTTTGTCCATGTTGCAGCATCCTTTGCCGGACACCGGAACCTGCAGTGTGGGAGTGAGGGGGGCAGGGTAACGGCCCCTTTTGGGCGGGGGAGAATGTTCGTCCCTCAAGACTCCTCTCCCTGGCCCTGCCCCTTCTCAACCTTTCCCCGACCCTGCACCCCAACCTGGGACTTGATGATTGGGCCGGAGCTTCGGGAGCTGCGTGCTGGCCTGCGGTCCCCACCCCTGGTCATCCCGTTGCTGGCCCCCCCTTCTCCTCCCTTTTCTCTCTTTTGTCCTGCAGGTGGCCGTGGGTGGCTTGTAGCTTGCATTACGGAGCACAAGTCTTTTCCTGACCCTGCACCCCAACCTGGGACTTGCTGATTGGGCCGGAGCTTCGGGAGCTGTGTGCTGGCCTGCGGTCCCCACCCCCGGTCATCCCGTTGCTGCTTCCACCTGCCTGCTGTGCTGTTGCCGTCCCTGACCCACCAGTCTGGCCCTCGGCAGGAGGGTCCCCCCTGATGAGCCTGGTCCTGCTCAAGGTTTCTTCCCTCCTAAAGGGGAGTTTTTCCTTGCCACTGTTTGGCTTAAGGTTTTTCTCCCACTAGGGGAGTTTTTACCTGCCATTGTTTATGTAATAACTGCTCGGGGGTCATGTTCTGGGTATGGGTCTCTGTAAAGCGTCTAGAGACAACTCTGTTGTATTAGACGCTATATAAATAAAATTGAATTGAAAATTGAACTTGAGCAAAAAAATGCATATTATGATAATGAAATACCAGCTATGGTAATATTATGGTACTGAGAGTATCCAAGTTGTGTAACGTACAGTACAAAGTGTGTGTTGCATTATACATTGTACGTACGAATTAAAACAGTAAAAAAAAAAAACACTAAACACAATAAAAAACAGATAATTAACATTAAAACAAACTACACCAGTTTAAGCCTGGTTGTTCCTCCAATAGCCATGATTTAAAATGTTTGGTGAAGTCAGAGTGGGAAGTTCACGAATCGTGCTTGGTGTTGCATTTCAGGTGTGAGAGGGACGGACCGAAAAAGTGGCTCGACTAAAAGCACTTTTTCTAAAAGGAACTATACAGTCACTGTCATCTTAAAAATACACAACCTTGTTACAAACAGGTACCAAAAGGACTCCGCCCCCTAGAATCTGTGGCTATGAACAGAGCTGGAAATACGTTGATGACATGAGAGCTGTTCTGTTTTTGTAGGATTTAGAGAAAACCATGGAAAAATTATTTCATCAAGGTCTCACGAAAATGTGCAAACTTGTGAAAAGTCACTTCACCACAATTCTGGCTTTATCATCTTTACACGAACATTATTCATTGTCAGTAAATTTGGCTTTTCTTTATACCAGAATAGTGAGCAGCTGAAATAAAACCAGTCCAAATATGGTCATTTAATATAGAGATCTCTTGTGACACGATAAACCTCTTTAAAAGAAATGTGAAATGTGTGAAGGCTGTTTGAGTCAAACCGAGACCACGTGACATGTCTGTGCTGTAGGCAGGATGGTGACTGTAGAACGATGTAAGCAAACTTCACATGTGATTGTTTTCCTCCCCTGACCTCCAGGGGCCTTCCTGCTCAGCACCATGTCCAGCAGGGTCCCACGGCCTGAACTGCTCATCCAGCTGTCGCTGTAAGAACGGAGCACACTGCTCACCTGTAGATGGATCCTGCTCCTGCACATCGGGTGAGTGGAGGACGAGAGAAGAATTGCTTACAAACATTATTACATAAGGTTGGTGAGATATTGATCTGGCCTCGTTGCAGAATAAACACCAGGGGCCTCATTTATCAACCGTGCGTAGAAAAGGTTTAGAAAATTTAGAATTTAGAACTAGTAAGTAGTCAGTGATGATAAATCCCACCTGTTCAGGAGCATGAGGCTCCTTTTAAGAAATGAGACTCTCTAGCGCCACCCTTCACCACGACGGCCGTCGGGGGTACTGCAGCCAACAGTGAAGCCGGCACGGGAGAACGGGGAGAACGTGCATGCAGCGTCATGTGACGTCACATCCACAGGACAGCGCGGGAAATTCCGGCCCGGAATTGCAGCACATTTTGCAGCACACAGCCTGTTCAAGGCAAAGGAGAGATACACTAGAGGATCATTCTTTTTGGTTTGGAACGCTTCATCTGACAATATTACTAGAAAACTTAAAACGTATATGAATTTTTTTTAATAAATGCTGCCTCAATCCTGCCTCATGCTCCTTTTAATAATGCGTGAATGGATTCTTTCCCCCTCACCTGGGGCCTCATTTATCAACCGTGCGTAGGCACAGATGTGTGCGTAATGTGTGCGTAAGAACATTCTCGCTCCAACATAGGTTGTAAATCACGGCATAGATCCATCAGAATGTTTTTGGGGAAGCGGTATCTGCTGAGAAGCCGCTCTGTCTCTCACTGAACATCAGCACACTCTTTGAAAACGCGCTCCCTGTAGAGCGCACGGTTCTCCAAATCCTTCAACAGTGCAAGATGAGCCATGGTACTTGTATTTTCCTTACAGGTCCTCCTGCCACAGCTGTCTTTATAGCTTGTCACACCAATTATTCAAAATGTCTGCTAAATTACTAATTGAGAATTAGAGGAAACAGGGAACATGTGTGAAGTTTGAGATCGCTGAACACTGTGACTCTTTAATGGGTTCTATTTGTAGTTTCACTGTTCTACCACTGGGTTTTGTGTGTATGCATGGTCAGAGTTGTGCTTGAATTTACACACGTTCCTACGCACAAGTACGGGTTGATAAATTCCATACTTTGCGTGGGAATATTCTTACGCACACATTACGGACACATTTGTGCGTACGCACGGTTGATAAATGAGGCCCCAGGGTCGGTGGGGTGATTCACCTTCTCCTCCCACTGAGGCTCCTGCGGTTCTGTCTCAAAGAAAAGCCATGTGGCTAAATTCTGCTTACAAACAACAATAGTCACTTCAGTGATATTATCTGCTGTTACTCACGTGTGTGGACGTCTTGTGACAGGCTGGCATGGCGTGGACTGCTCCATCCACTGTCCCAGCGGCAGGTGGGGTCTGGGCTGCAACCGCACCTGTATGTGCCTGAACGGGGGAGCGTGTAGCGCTCTGGACGGTCGCTGCGTCTGCGCTCCAGGGTGGAGAGGAGGCCGGTGCGAGCTCCGCTGCCAGGTGAGAGGGCGTGGGGACGCCAAGCCGTTAACATCCAATGATGCTCTTTTCTTTTTAGCATGAGCTATGCATTAAGTATAAAACATAATAAATATCATCTGAGTGCAGAACATCACAAAGCAAGAAGAAATTAGGGAATTTATTTTTTTATTATTTTTTTTTTTACCTTGTCTGCACACATATTAATGGTTAATACCATGCTGGTAAAAACCAAAGGCATACAGTATATATGTGCATTGTTACTATATTTAATATATATATACATATATATACGCATACATACGCATACACATACATATATATATATATATACACATACAAACCCAGTGAGTTAGTTTTTTTTTGTTTTTTTTGGGGGGGGGGATGACATCCACTGCCAATCCAGGAAGCAAGAACACACGGAGGCACACGTCAAGCACTGGAAATCTGCAACAAAAACCACAAACGAAACACAAAACCGGCACGGAGCCATCCAAAACAACAACAGCAATCGACCCAAATCTCGAGATCTGATCGCAGTCTGAGCTAAGCTACCGCTAACTAACCCCAAAAACTACAGAGCAAGCATGCAGGTGAACAAGCGAGTGTGTATGTCTATGTGTGTGTGTGTGTGTGTGCGCGTGTAAGTATATGTGTGTGTGTGTGTGTGTGTGTGTGTGTGTGTGTGTGTGTGTGTGTGTGTGTGTGTGTGTGTGTGTGTGTGTGTGTGTGATAATCCTATCAAAGCTCCACGTGAAGTGTATCTATAGTGGGGGAGGGGAGGAGCAACCCCGCCACCCGCGAGACCATAACTTTGCGCGGTTTTCGAAAATATTTAATTTAAGAGTACGCTTAAATAACAAGTAAAATTAAATAAAATGATGAGGAAAGAGGTTAAATAATAAAAAAAGTTGATGAAAATAAGGGCAGTAGAGTACAGCAGGTAAGTATTTAATTTAGGAGTACACTTGAGTAAACAGTAATGTTTTTTTCCTGATTTAAAGGAGCTGACAGTTGGAGCAGACCTCAGGTCTACAGGAAGTTTGTTCCACCGGTGAGGAGCAGAATAACTGAATGCTGCCTCACCTTGCTTGGTTCTGGTTCTGGAACCACAACAAACCAGATCCAGATGAAGCTCAGGGGTCTGGGAGCTTCATAGGAACTAACAGATCCAGATGAATCTCAGGGGTCTGGGAGCTTCATAGGAACTAACAGATCCAGATGAAGCTCAGGGGTCTGGGAGCTTCATAGGAACTAACAGATCCAGATGAACCTCAGGGGTCTGGGAGCTTCATAGGAACTAACAGATCCAGATGAACCTCAGGGGTCTGGGAGCTTCATATGAACTAACAGATTAACCATGTATTTTGGTCCAAGACCATTCAGGTCTTTGTAGACCAGCAGTAAGATTTTAAACTCTATCCTTTGACTCACTGGAAGCCAGTGTAGTGATTTCATGACCGGTGTAATATGGTCCAGTTTCCTGGTGTAATATGGTCCAGTTTCCTGGTGTATTATGGTCCAGTTTCCTGGTGTAATGTGGTCCAGTTTCCTGGTGTAATATGGTCCAGTTTCCTGGTGTAATATGGTCCAGTTTCCTGGTGTAATGTGGTCCAGTTTCCTGGTGTAATATGGTCCAGTTTCCTGGTGTAATATGGTCCAGTTTCCTGGTGTAATATGGTCCAGTTTCCTGGTGTAATATGGTCCAGTTTCCTGGTGTAATGTGGTCCAGTTTCCTGGTGTAATGTGGTCCAGTTTCCTGGTGTAATATGGTCCAGTTTCCTGGTGTAATATGGTCCAGTTTCCTGGTGTAATGTGGTCCAGTTTCCTGGTGTAATGTGGTCCAGTTTCCTGGTGTAATATGGTCCAGTTTCCTGGTGTAATGTGGTCCAGTTTCCTGGTGTAATATGGTCCAGTTTCCTGGTGTAATATGGTCCAGTTTCCTGGTGTAATGTGGTCCAGTTTCCTGGTGTAATGTGGTCCAGTTTCCTGGTGTAATATGGTCCAGTTTCCTGGTGTAATGTGGTCCAGTTTCCTGGTGTAATATGGTCCATTTTCCTGGTGTAATGTGGTCCAGTTTCCTGGTGTAATGTGGTCCAGTTTCCTGGTGTAATGTGGTCCAGTTTCCTGGTGTAATATGGTCCAATTTCCTGGTGTAATATGGTCCAGTTTCCTGGTGTAATATGGTCCAGTTTCCTGGTGTAATATGGTCCATTTTCCTGGTGTAATATGGTCCAGTTTCCTGGTGTAATATGGTCCAGTTTCCTGGTGTAATATGGTCCAGTTTCCTGGTGTAATATGGTCCAGTTTCCTGGTGTAATATGGTCCAGTTTCCTGGTGTAATATGGTCCAGTTTCCTGGTGTAATATGGTCCAGTTTCCTGGTGTAATATGGTCCAGTTTCCTGGTGTACTATGGTCCAGTTTCCTGGTGTAATGTGGTCCAGTTTCCTGGTGTAATATGGTCCAGTTTCCTGGTGTAATATGGTCCAGTTTCCTGGTGTAATATGGTCCAGTTTCCTGGTGTAATATGGTCCAGTTTCCTGGTGTACTATGGTCCATTTTCCTGGTGTAATATGGTCCAATTTCCTGGTGTACTATGGTCCAGTTTCCTGGTGTAATATGGTCCAGTTTCCTGGTGTAACGTGGTCCAGTTTCCTGGTGTAATGTGGTCCAGTTTCCTGGTGTATTATGGTCCAGTTTCCTGGTGTAATATGGTCCAGTTTCCTGGTGTAATATGGTCCAGTTTCCTGGTGTAATATGGTCCAGTTTCCTGGTGTAATATGGTCCAGTTTCCTGGTGTAATGTGGTCCAGTTTCCTGGTGTAATATGGTCCAGTTTCCTGGTGTAATATGGTCCAGTTTCCTGGTGTAATATGGTCCAGTTTCCTGGTGTAATGTGGTCCAGTTTCCTGGTGTAATATGGTCCAGTTTCCTGGTGTAATATGGTCCAGTTTCCTGGTGTAATATGGTCCAGTTTCCTGGTGTAATGTGGTCCAGTTTCCTGGTGTAATGTGGTCCAGTTTCCTGGTCCAGTTTCCTGGTCCAGTTTCCTGGTCCAGTTTCCTGGTGTAATATGGTCCAGTTTCCTGGTGTAATATGGTCCAGTTTCCTGGTGTAATATGGTCCAGTTTCCTGGTGTAATATGGTCCAGTTTCCTGGTGTAATATGGTCCAGTTTCCTGGTGTAATATGGTCCAGTTTCCTGGTGTAATATGGTCCAGTTTCCTGGTGTACTATGGTCCAGTTTCCTGGTGTAATGTGGTCCAGTTTCCTGGTGTAATATGGTCCAGTTTCCTGGTGTAATATGGTCCAGTTTCCTGGTGTAATATGGTCCAGTTTCCTGGTGTAATATGGTCCAGTTTCCTGGTGTACTATGGTCCATTTTCCTGGTGTAATATGGTCCAATTTCCTGGTGTACTATGGTCCAGTTTCCTGGTGTAATATGGTCCAGTTTCCTGGTGTAACGTGGTCCAGTTTCCTGGTGTAATGTGGTCCAGTTTCCTGGTGTATTATGGTCCAGTTTCCTGGTGTAATATGGTCCAGTTTCCTGGTGTAATATGGTCCAGTTTCCTGGTGTAATATGGTCCAGTTTCCTGGTGTAATATGGTCCAGTTTCCTGGTGTAATATGGTCCAGTTTCCTGGTGTAATATGGTCCAGTTTCCTGGTGTAATATGGTCCAGTTTCCTGGTGTAATGTGGTCCAGTTTCCTGGTGTAATATGGTCCAGTTTCCTGGTGTAATATGGTCCAGTTTCCTGGTGTAATATGGTCCAGTTTCCTGGTGTAATGTGGTCCAGTTTCCTGGTGTAATGTGGTCCAGTTTCCTGGTCCAGTTTCCTGGTCCAGTTTCCTGGTCCAGTTTCCTGGTGTAATATGGTCCAGTTTCCTGGTGTAATATGGTCCATTTTCCTGGTGTAATATGGTCCAGTTTCCTGGTGTAATATGGTCCGGTTTCCTGGTGTAATATGGTCCGGTTTCCTGGTGTAATATGGTCCGGTTTCCTGGTGTAATATGGTCCAGTTTCCTGGTGTAATATGGTCCAGTTTCCTGGTGTAATATGGTCCATTTTCCTGGTGAAATATGGTCCAGTTTCCTGGTGTAATATGGTCCAGTTTCCTGGTGTAATATGGTCCAGTTTCCTGGTGTAATATGGTCCAGTTTCCTGGTGTAATGTGGTCCAGTTTCCTGGTGTAATATGGTCCAGTTTCCTGGTGTAATATGGTCCAGTTTCCTGGTGTACTATGGTCCAGTTTCCTGGTGTACTATGGTCCAGTTTCCTGGTGTACTATGGTCCAGTTTCCTGGTGTAGTAGTAGTAGTAGTAGTAGTAGTTAATAGTAGTAGTAGTAGTAGTAGTTAATAGTAGTAGTAGTAGTAGTAGTTAATAATAGTAGTAGTAGTAGCAGTAATAGTAGTAGTAGTAGTAGTAGTTAATAGTAGTAGTAGTAGTAGTTAATAATAGTAGTAGTAGTAGCAGTAATAGTAGTAGTAGTAGTTAATAGTAGTAGTAGTAGTAGTAGTAGTAGTAATAGGTAGTAGTAGTAGTAGTAGTAGTTAATAATAGTAGTAGTAGTAGCAGTAGTAGTAGTAGTAGTAGTAGTAGTTAATAATAGTAGTAGTAGTAGCAGTAGTAGTAGTAGTTAATAGTAGTAGTAGTAGTAGTAGGTAGTAGTAGTAGTAGTTAATAATAGTAGTAGTAGTAGCAGTAGTAGTAGTAGTTAATAGTAGTAGTAGTAGTTAATAATAGTAGTAGTAGTAGCAGTAGTAGTAGTAGTTAATAGTAGTAGTAGTAGTTAATAATAGTAGTAGTAGTAGCAGTAGTAGTAGTAGTTAATAGTAGTAGTAGTAGTAGTAGCAGTAGCAGTAGCAGTAGTAGTAGTAGCAGTAGTAGTAGCAGTAGCAGTAGCAGCAGTAGCAGTAGTAGCAGTAGCAGTAGCAGTAGTAGTAGCAGCAGTAGCAGTAGTAGTAGTAGTAGCAGTAGCAGTAGTAGTAGTAGTAGCAGTAGTAGTAGTAGCAGTAGCAGTAGTAGCAGTAGCAGTAGCAGTAGTAGTAGTAGTAGTTAGTAGTAGTAGTAGTATATACTGACTGGACAAAACAGTGCAGAAAGTAGTAGAGGGAATAAATTCAGCTCTGCTCCTCCTCCTCAGGATGGGACCTACGGTCTGGACTGCAACGAACGCTGTGACTGCAGTCATGCTGACGGATGCGACCACTCCACTGGTCACTGCCGCTGCCTGGCTGGATGGACAGGTACGACCTCAGAACGCAGCTGAGGACGTTGCTGGATTAGGAACCGGGGAGTCGAGTACCAGGGACGGGTTTGACTTTGGACACCCCTGCTTCAGAGGTCCCCTCAACACCTGAGGTCCTCGTCTCTACTCTGTCATTGTGGAGAGTTAAAACAAACGCAGAGGTTGAAACCTCTTCCAGGAGGGTTTATCAAAGCAAAAATCCAGAGACAAACAGAAGAATACATTTACATTTTCTCATTTAGTAAACGCTTTTATCCAAAATGATTTGAGTAGCAGTTGAGATTCACTACAGTTGGAAGCTTTTGCCTATTGAGGATTAGTTTAATCTTTTTAAATGATGGAATTAAATCACAACAGGTTTGGAAGTGTAGATCGGGATGTTAATGGTGCTGGAAAGGTCAGTCACACTGCTGAATTCTGGACCATCTGTTTGGATTCAATACAATGCAGGAGGGAAAACCTGGTATGACAGATAGACATAAGTATGGTTTGTGTCAGCAGTAAGAGGTCATTTTGAGTCTAATCTGACCTAATTTTCTAATTTTGTGAAGTGTAAAGAAACTTAAAGACAGACACAACGTGACTGTTGTTGGTTTTGTTGATGGGTATGTCGTTTTCAAGGGTTTTATAATTTTTATGTTGTCTTAGATGTGTTGATCGGCTGGTAACGATCAATAGATCACATGTCTTAAAGCGGTTTAGCAGGAGGTGGTGTTCCTTCATTCATGTGGGGATGTCAGAGAGACAAGCTGAGACTGGAGACTGTTAAATCATGAGAATGGAATATACAGTTTGGCATCATCTGTATAGAAGTGACGTGAAAATGTGCATGACTGCACCCAAAGAGGTGGTTTATTATAGAAAGAGAAGAGGCTCCAGCATCAAACCTGGAGGCACCCCAGCAATGACATGATGGGAAGGGGACGTTGACTCTCAGCAACCCAAGTGTCCCATCCTGGAGATTCTCATCCCAGGAATATGAAGGGATGGCCTGGTTTCTCACGTCGAATGCTGCAGAGAGATCTGGCAGGAGGAGAGCTGAGGACTGAGCTAAAGCTCCAGCTTCCTTTGGGGTCACAGTCTGACACGAGGGTCATGTGGGTGGAGTTCACACTGCTCTCAAAGTTGACACAAATAAAGAGGTCACTCTGCAAGACGAAGTCAAAGACATGGGATAACAAGTTATTCTGCCCCTTTGGGCTATTGATACAGGAGAAGAAAAGAGAGCCCTTGTGTTTACAATATCTTTCATCAGTCTCCTCCCAGTTGTGTTCTCATTTTATTGCATGATGTCATGATTGCTTAAGAGATGAGTGATGAGATAAGTGGAGACGACTCCGGCTTCACACTAGTGGGATGGTCAAACTAGGCAGAATGATTTATGTTAGACAACTGCTCCTGTGTAACTCAGATGATCAAATAATAATTGATTTCCAAATATTCAAGGGAGAAAACCAGGAGCTGAGGATCCCAGCTAAGGGTTTATGCTGGCTTGAGTCCCAAAGGAGTTTCATTGTCAAGTCTCTCGTTTGATTCATGAATCTGTGGAACAGTGTTGGCTGCAGATGCAACCACATGAGGATTGCAGTCCTCCTTTTTGGGAGAGTGTCCTTTCATGCAATGCATGTCCATCTGTGTGTGGACGCAGGTATCCACTGTGACAGTGTGTGTGCTGAGGGCCGCTGGGGCCCCAACTGCTCCCTCTCCTGCAACTGTGAGAACGGAGCATCGTGCTCTCCGGATGAGGGGACCTGCGAGTGCGCCCCAGGATACAGAGGCCCCACCTGCCAGAGGAGTAAGTCCTGCACCACTGGCGCATCTGCTCCGTCACTGAGCAGACATCTATAAACCCCAACCTGAGTGTCAGGACAATACTGACAATCCTTAACTCCTGTATCAACCAAATACATCTCCTGTCAGTGTAACATTTTTGCACCAGAGGATAAACTGTGACTTCTTATCTGTCTGATCTGCTTTTACCCTATAAACCCTGACAGACCCAGAGCTCCTCCGGCACCGGCCTTTTAATCATTCCCATAGTTAGAACCATAACCCAGGGTGAGGCATCATTTCCTCACTACGGCCCACGTCTGTGGAACAGCCTGCCGGAGAAACTCAGGGTTAGAGACTGTTGATGCTTTTAAAAGCTCAAGATTCACCTTTCTAATTTGGCTTTTAGCTGATTCCTTTTAGTCTTTCTTGTATACCTTTGTGTTAACTAGCCGTTCTTGTTGTTTTAACAGGTTTTATGGTTTTAAGTTGTCCTTATGCTTGTTTTAGCAGGTCTTGCTTTTTAGACCTACTTTTAGGATTTTATGTTATACTTTTAAACTCTTTTAATGTGTATTTTTAATTCATAGCCTATCTTATCCTGCTTTGGGATAAGTCTGCTTTTTTACGACAGCGTCCCATTTTCGAGTTCAGTTCTTGCCTCTGCGTTGCATTATTTTTCCAGGTCCTGCAGTTATTTGAAGAGTAAAAAGGCCCTGAGGATGACAGAGTGACACATGTGGATCTATGAAGCTGAGTTTTAGTCTCAAAGCTTCTTTCTTTCCCGGAGGAGCAGTAGCATGAGGGCTGGGAGCTGTGTGACGCCAGCGTGACTGTTCTGTGTGCTTTGATTTTCCTGCAGTCTGCTCGCCCGGCTACTTCGGCCATCGCTGCAGTCAGACCTGTCCACAGTGCGCCCACAGTAACGGACCGTGTCACCACGTCACCGGACAGTGCGACTGCTTTCCTGGCTTCAAGGGAGCGCTGTGTAATGAGGGTGAGCATCACGCCAGGTCACATAGACACAAATGACCCCACGCCACCCCGGTCCCGCAGGGGGAACAAAGGCTCCAGTGTTCGAGCAGCATGAATGAAGGCTGGCAGTGTCGGCGTTCGCCGCGGAAGAGACGCTCTCCATCCGATTCATTCACAGCAAAGCTGCAGATACCCGGCGGACAGCCGGCGACCGGAGATGCTGCTTGCAAGCATTCAGTTGCTGCTAGAGAACGTCTTTGTTTCATGGGGAGAAGGAGGTGACGGTGTACCTGCTCAGGTCTGACAGGGTTCATCGTTCCTGCTTTTACCTCTGAAGTCTTGGGTTAATCACTTTTCAAACATTTCAAGGCAAATTTCACCTAAACATGTTGGAATAATCCGTCATTTATAGCAAAAGCAGAAGGATTAACGTCTCTAGAGGGTATCAATTAATGATTCTAGTTTCTTTAGAGATAAAAGTCTCCCAAAGATCCCCTGTTTTGGTGCCTGTTTTCAGTGCAGGAAGTGATGAGTTGATGTGCCTGTACCTGCAGTGTGTCCCAGCGGTCGCTTTGGGAAGAACTGCGCCTGGAGCTGCAGCTGCACCAACAACGGCACCTGCAACCCCATCGACGGCTCCTGCCAGTGTTTCCCAGGATGGATCGGCAGCGACTGCTCGCAGCGTACGTCTATCTAGTCAGTTCACAAAACTGCAGCGCGGTTGGGGTCATAACGATGCGTTACTTTACTGGAACATGCAACCCCAGACCAGAGAGGGTTAGGAGTTGGAAACACACACCTGTCACATGACTTTGACTACTTTGCAGCAGGATAAACCTGTCATTTTATCTTCTTGTTGGTCAGCTTTATGTTTGGTAGTAGTGATGCTACCTCCTCTAGATCCGGGCCGTAAGACCTGGTGAAGGTGAAAGTCCGGATGCTCGCTGTCGTTTTTAGTCCGGACTGTACAGAGCCCAAGGCTTCGAAAAAGACCTAGATACTGATCGATCTGACCACAACTGGAACACATTTCCAGTATTTTTAAATATTTAGTTTAGTTATTTTTAATATTTAGTTTCTCATGTGTTCATTGACAACGTGATGATCCTGTGCCCATATTTTGTGCATGCTTTTACACAAAGTCATCATTGGTATCTTTTTTTTTTTTTTTTTTTTTTTTTTTTTTTTTCTTTTTTTACCTTGTCTGCACACATATTATTGATTGATACCATGACGGTAGAAACCAAAAGTGTATATATGTGCATTATTACTATATGTAATATATACATATATATACGCACACATATGCGTACACATACATAAATATACACATACAAACCCAGTGTTTTTTTTTTTTTTTTTTTTTTTTTTTTGGGGGGGGAGGGGGTGGGGGGGGGTGGTGACGACATCCACTGCCAATCCAGGAAGCAGGAACACACGGAGACACACGTCAAGCACTGGAAATCTGCAACAAAAAAAAAACCACAAACAAAGCACGAAACCGGCACGGAGCCATCCAAAACACGAACAGCAATCGACCTAAATCTTGAGATCTGATCGCAGTCTGAGCTAAGCTATCGCTACCGCTACCTAAACCCAAAAACTAGAGAGCCAGCATGCAGGTGAACAAGCCAGTGTGTATGTCTATGTGTGTGTGTGTGTATGTATATGATCATGCATGTGTGTGTGTGTGTGTGTGTGTGTGTATGCGTGTGACTAAATTACTATATGTGTGTGTGTGTGTGTGTGTGTGTGTGTGTGTGTGTGTGTGTGTGTGTGTGTGTGTGTGTGTGTGTGTGTGTAATAAACCAAACAAAGCTCCACCTGAAGTGTATCTATAGTGGGGGAGGGGGGGGGAGCAACCCCGCCACCCGTGAGACCAGAGGCCGACAAGGAAGAGCCCGGAACCCAGGCCACCGGCAACCCCACAGAGGCGAGAAGTAGGAGGGAGGCAACCCACCGCCTGCGAGCCCCCCCCCCCCACCCGGCGGCGGCCGAGGGGGCCCGCGGGCGGGGCCCCCACGGCGCGGAAAGAAGCAGCCAGGGATCCCGCGGCGGCGGACCGCGACCCAGGCAATCCCCGGCCACCCGGTCCGGGCCGGACACGCGGCCAGGAGGCCCTCACCCTTCAGGCCAACGACCCCCACCCGGCAGGGGGCCAGCCCGCCCGGAGAGACAGAGCCGCCCCGGCCGCCGACGCGGGCAGGCGCACCCGTCCCCCACGAAAGTGGCCCTCCAAGACCAGAGGGGCGCCCCGCTGTAGAGGCAGCGGGGGGGACCGGAGACGGGCCCGGAGAGAGGGAACCCCCCAACAAGGCGACACCCGCGCAGGCCCGACAACGGAGGGCCCCAGACCCAGGCATCCCATTCATTCATCCATTCACCTATCCGATACCTATACTAATAATAATATAATATACTATACTACATAATAATAATAATAATAATACTAATAATAATACTAATAATAATAATAATAATAACCATCTTTGTATAATATAATATTGATAAATTATTAAGTTTTTGATGTCCTGCCAATGGAGGCTCAAATCCACCATGGCAGGACCCTTCCATACCGCATTCTCACCGACACAGACATACAATCACGCACCGTTTCCCCCTCCCCGGGGGGATCCAGCACCGCCAGAAGGCACCCCAGGCTGCACGGCGGGCCCCGCCAGGCCCGGGTAACCCGACCCACCCGTCCCAGGCCCAGGCCGGTGAGGGAACGCGGGTGATGTGGGACCCCCTCCCGCCCCTTGTGTTGAGTGCATGTGATTAATGCCATAAAAACAGGGAGGAGGGAGGGCCGAGTATCGATTGACACAGACCCCCCCCCCTCCCGAACTACGTGTCCTTGTCAAATGTATTTATTAAGTGTTGAATGTGCAGTGTCTATTTTGCTGTTAAAACCGTGAGGCGGGGAGTGCCAGGCCCCGCGGGACAGTGCCCCCCACGACCCGGACCCCCCGCCTTTCGCCTATGTGCGTATGAATCGTGTAGGGGGGGCAAGAGGGGGAGCGGAGGCCGAAGCCAGGAAGCAGGACCAGCAAAGCCGGCCCTGATAAGACACCCGCGTCCCCCCACCGGCCGTCCAGTAGACGGGGGCCGGCCCCCCGAGCCGGGCAAGGGCCCCACCGTACCTCCAAGGGCGCCCCCGGCGCCGCCGGAGCCCCCAGACGGAGGAGGAAACGGTCCAACATCCTCCCATTCATACTGACAACATAAGACATAGATACCTGGGAATGGTGCCACCCCGCCGTCGCGCCCGCCCGTGCACCCCCCGGTCAGGGGAAGCCCGCTCCCCGGACCCGGCCCCACCCCCCCCCGAGGCCACCCCGGCGGACACCCCAAGGGTCCCGGAGTCCCCACATCCGCAGGGGCACTTGGCCCCCGCCCAGCGACGGAGGACCAAGGCAGCAATGCCCCCCCAGCGCAGACAGCCACCCCCCACCCAGGCAGGGCCGGGCCCTCCGGGTGGGACCTCCACGTCCACGGCCCCGCCCCCCCCGGGAGGCCCGGAGACGCCCCAGCCACAGCCCCCCGCCCGAGCCCTCCCCAGCCACCCCCCCCCACCGCCATGAGGTAACCCCCCCCACAGGCCCCCAAGGCCCCCACCGGCTAGGGACAGGGCCCCGCGGCCCCCCCCACCGCCCCCCAGGGGCCACCAGAGGCCCGCGCCCCAGACCCCCCAAGCCGACCCCCAACCCCAAGGGCTACGAGATCACCACCCCCCCCGCCCCCACTAGGTAACGAAGCCAATAAACGGGGACCACAGAGAGTGCAATTCAGCCGAATGTTGTTCAGTGGAGGCATCATTGGTATCTTAAAGGAGCATGAGGCAGGATTGAGGCAGGATTTATGAAAAAAATTTGTATATGTTTTAAGTTTTCTAGTAATGTCAGATGAAGCGTTCCAAACCAAAAAGAATGAGCCCTCTAGCGTATCTCTCCGTTGCCTTGAACAGGCTGTGTGCTGCAATTCCGGGCCCGAATTTCCCGCGCTGTCCTGCGGATGTGACGTCACATGACGCTGCATGCGCGTTCTCCCCGTTCTCCCGTGCCGGCTTCACTGTTGGCTGCAGTACCCCCGACGGCCGTCATGGTGAAGGGTGGCGCTAGAGAGTCTCATTTATTAAAAGGAGCCTCATGATCCTTTAATAATAATAATAATAATAATAACATACATTTTCTTTATAGAACGCTTTTAAAAGATTTCAAAAACGCTTCACAGACAAAGATTAAAAATCGAGATCAAGAAAATTAAAATTAAAAACTACAGGATAAAAAATATAAGAGATAAAAGATAGGATAAAGGATCTTGAAATCTTGTTTAAAATAACCTCATTATTTTGTATATTTCCTTTTTTCCTTTGTAATTACATTTTTGTATGTGTTGAAAAACCCAAATTGTTGTATATTAGCAGTGAAGATGGTGAGAAAACACATTCATATGTTGGGTTCATACTGTCTGGAAATAGATAAAAATGTAAAATAGTGTGTATTTTTTTAACCTCTGGACATGGTCAGGAGGATGCCTCACAGCATGTTTTGTACCTGTTCCTTCATGAATTCCTGCTTCCAGGTGTGATAGTGTTTGGTCGTCTCTGTTTTGCAGCGTGTCCTCCCGGCCACTGGGGTCCCAACTGCATCCACACCTGCAACTGTCACAACGGAGCGTACTGCAGCGCCTACGACGGAGAGTGCAAGTGCACCCTGGGATGGACCGGCCTCTACTGCACACAGCGTCAGTCACGCCAGAAAACACACTTAAAACTCATGCACGGGACTTTTTGAGACTTATGACAAGCCTTCCAGGAACAGGTCATCTGACTGTAGTGTCGTAGTATTACACTAAGACAACCTCAGATGAACAGGTGACATTTTTCATTAAAAAAAAAAATGAAAACAATCATGTGAGAAATACCCCCATGATTCACACGTGTGGATCCACCGTTTTTTTTCTCAATATATTTTTATTCAAGAAAGCACAAAATAAGATGCATTTAAATACAATATCTTGAATTGGATTAGTTTTCTTTTTAACGAACAAAGCCCACCCACCCACAATACCCATATACTGCTGTAAAGGGAAAGAAAAAAAAAATTAACTAAACAAAATAATAGTAATAATTCAAAATTATAATGACAGACATTGGGGGCATACACGTTCAAGTACATGTCAGACAAGACCAAAAATATATCCCAGGGCTCCATAGGCTTATGATGGAATGGTCATGAGATTTTTAAAGTACACAATCAAAGGGGCCCACATCTTGTGAAATTTTCTTGTTGAGCCTCTAGTAAAGTATTTAATTTTCTCTCATTTAAAAAAAAACATTAATTCAGTGAGCCAAACAGACACTTTGGGTGTTTCAGGAGATTTCCAATGTAAAACTATATTTCTACGGGCTATCAAGGATGCAAAGGCAGAAGCGTTCATCTTGTCAGTGGGTATGTGCTCATTAACCAACACTCCAAAGATGGCCATATCTGCAAATGCTTTGACCTTGGTGTTAAATGCATCATTTAGTGTTTTACAGATAGAAGACCGAAATTCATTTAACTTAGGGCAACTCCAGAACATATGGGTCATATTTGCTGGTGCAGAACCGCAGCGCTCACACCTGTCATCAATTTCCTCATAGATTCTTGAGAGTTTAGATTGTGTGGATCCACCTTAACTGGAGATAACTGAAGGTAGTTGTTGCCTCCGAGATGATCAGATCCTTTTTATTACATTTTAATAAAGATTAAAAACGGAGGCACCGACTTCTTGACTTGACGGTGCAATACACTGCAAAAACTAAAAATCTAAGAATATTTGTCTTATTTCTAGTTAAAATGTCTCATTTTTAGTCAAAAGAAAATCTCATTACAATTAAAACAAGACTCATCATTGAAAAAAAAAAACAATTTTCACCTGTTTCAAGTAGATTTTCACTTAAAGCAGCACAATGTAACTTTCAGCTGTTGTTGAGTTTGGCGGCTCCTTTGGACAAAAGCGGTAGTGCTTTACCAGTAGTGTGGCAGGGTTCCTACCATCCACCTCCAAGTTACATAGTGCCAGTGAAGGCGATACAGACCCCTCAGACCATGACAGAGGTTCATTAAACCTGTTGGAAGTTGATGTACCATCACAATGATGATGATGAAATATTAGATTAAGGTGGAAAAAAGTTACATAGTGATGCTTTAAAATAAGTAGAAAAGATTTTTCTACTTATTTCAAGTGAAAATTTACTTGAAACAGGTGAAAATTGTCAAATAAGTTATTTTTCTGGTAATGACTCTTGTTTTAAAGGTATAGTGCTTGATGTTGGAGAGCTAGCAAGATTTGAAAGTGGCACCTCCTCTAAGCCCCGCCCCCTCCTCCCCCTCCCGTCAGCGCTCGGTCCAAAGCCACACCCCCACAAACTTTGGGGAACGCGCATTTGCAGGAGTCAAGTTTTCCAGGACATTTTGGACAGCACATTTTCAACAAAACTACCCCATGTCTCATTCACCTGTAAGCGAGGCCGGTTTTAGGGGGGGGGCAGGGCTGGCTGTGCCTACCCAAACGTGCGTCCTGCCCACCCAATCAAAGTTATGGGGATCCTTTATTTTTTATAATTTTATTTTTTTATAAATCTAAAAAAACATCACAGAATATCTGTACCGTTTCTGATTGGGTGGGCACTGCGCCTAATTTTTTCACACAACAATGAATGCATACCGCAAAAGTTGTGTCTCGGCGGAGGAACCCGACGTTCCAGCAAAATGAAGTTCAGAACAGCACACACAGCACACACTGAAGATGATTTATGGTTCCGCGTTACACCAACGCAGAATGGTGCGCGTCGCTGCGTACCCTACGCCGTAGGCTACGCCGTACCCTATGCCGTACCCTATGCCGTAGGCTACGCCGTACCCTATGCCGTACCCTACGCCGTACCCTACGCCGTACCCTACGCCGTACCCTATGCCGTACCCTATGCCGTGGCTCCAGAGCCTGCACGGCACCGCAGCGCACCGCCACCCGCACCGGCGCTCTCCGCCCCCGCCGGGATGGAGACGCCTCCATCCCCACAGACCCCCATACTGGGGAGGTGGTATTTTTGGCTGCGTTTTCTAGTTTTTTGCGCCATTCTTCAGCAAACGTGACTCGAGTGTGTGAAGTTTTCCGGCAAGATTTTCAACGTGACGAGTGCGCGCTCGGGACAGAGGAGGGCGTGGGCGGGACTTAAAATGAAGGCATCTGATTGGTTCTTTCCCCCCTGCCAATCCTCTGGTCCTCTGACCAATCCGTGCCATTCGGTGCGCAAAAAACAGATTGGTCAGAGTTTTTACAAGATTAAAGCTGTCAGAGAGGTCGGATTTTTTTCTTTCCTTTTTCTGAATACATTATTCACTGGCTACTCTCAGGATGGAAGGACCATTTCACCCAGTATAACAATAAATGTTTTTGAATACGATCACAGACTATACCTTTAAGTGTAATGAGATTTTTTGACTAAAAATTGGACATTTTAACGAGAAATAAGACAAATATTCCTGGTAAGATTTAGAGTTTTTGCAGTGTAGAAACACGTTTCTACTGTAAACAAGACAACAGACGAATCTTATAGTTTAAACGCTACCTCGTCGCTGCGAAGGGGTTTGTGATAAGCGTTCGTCTTTTGCAGGCTGCCCGCTCGGTTTCTTCGGGAAGGACTGCTCCCAGAGCTGCCAGTGCAGGAACGGCGCCGACTGCCACCACATCTCAGGACAGTGCACGTGTCGCACCGGCTTCATGGGGCAGCACTGTGAGCAAAGTGAGGAACGCTGCTTGTTTGTTCCCTCTTTCTCCATTTATTTAGTTGTTTTACGTTCTGTCCTCAACTGTTCCTGTTTAGCACTTCATTGTTTTTGCGATTCCTCTGATGCTGTTGAACAAATTCATTCAGCAACGCCGTCTTAAACTGGTGTTTCAGCTCGGTGGATGCTTGAGGTGCTTCCTTTCGGTTCTCTGTTTTCAGTGCTTTCAGCCTGCTAGTTTTGGGTGAGAACTTGCTAAGTTTGACTTTCCTCTCATTTTCAGAGTGTCCTCATGGTTCCTACGGTTACGGCTGTCGTCAGGTCTGCGACTGTCTGAACAATTCAACCTGCGATCACATGACTGGAACGTGCTACTGCAGTCCCGGCTGGAAGGGCGCGCGGTGCGACCAAGGTTAGGACTCATGTCAACAGACCTGTGATGAGAATTACATCTTGCACATCTGTAGCGGGCTCAAGGTTTAACGTTCACGGGGTAGGATGGTCTTTATTCAGTCATGAAACTGTGTTTTCACTCGGTGCAGTAAAGCATTATGGGTGATGGACCAGTCGGCGTCAATCGTCACGCTCGCTGCGGCATCACAGAGGCATCTCTGACGGCCGACGGATCTCTAGAGTCATCGAGGATTTCATCATTTAAGTTGGAGCCCATGAGAAAGTGGGGCGTGAAGTGATGTCACCGTGATGAAATGAAACCTGGAAGGAAGGGGGAATCCCTGGAAACATTCAATAAGACACCGCTGGCCACATGGCAGTATGATGACTTTAAGGGCCAAATCCACAAAGAATAGATTGCGCCCGCAAATAGCGCTGTGAATTGCGCCGCATTTGCGCCCGCAATTTGCCCCGCTTTAAGGTCCTATTCACAAAAGATTTTGCTCTAATGATATGCCGGCGCAAACACGCCCATAAAGTTTTGCAGTAACTTCATTAACACCGGATCGGGATCAGATCAGGATCTGACGGTAATTCATGTTCTGTGTTTTGCTACACACACCTACAGGTCAGCTGTTAAACACACACATTCTAGATTTATATGTTTATATGGTGGAATTGTTTGTAATAAAGTAGCCCCTACTGTATGGATGAATCCTGAGCTCCGTCCTGTTATTTTTATTTTTAAATCCGAGATAAGTCCACAACCCCACTTGATCTGACTGTGTACAGTCATGTCTGACTGTAGATTTCACCCTTAATATCATTCAGTATCACACAGGCTTGAATGATATTGAAGAGAGAGAGAAACAGACACAGAGGGGGAGCTCTGCGTTGAATCAACGCAGAGCCTACGCCGTAGGGTACGCGGCGACGCACGCCGTAGGGTACTCGGCGACGCGCACCGTACGGTGCGCGTCGCCATGTACCCTACGCCGTAATCGCAGTTTAATACACGCTTCGAAAAGACGGTATTTGCTCCACTATTTTTGCGTGTGGCAAATAGCACTGGCCTTTGTGAATTAGACGGTTTTTGCAATGAGGCTTATTTGCATAGAAAGGGGGCAATTTTGCGCCGAATGTATGAATATTACCTAATTTACATGCATGCAAATGGCACAGGTGCTCCATGACACTATTTGCTTGGCAGCGCAGTTTGTGGTGCAATTCGCCCTTTGCGGGTGCTTTGTGAATTAGACGCTCTCTTTTTGTTTCATTTGCACCGGTTTAGCGGCCGCAAAAGCCGCGCAATCCTTTTGTGGATTTGGCCCTAAGAGTCTGGTTCACAAGACAGTAGTTCTGAAGAAGTGAAAGATGGTCCAGATGGTCGCAGAGCATCCGCCTCAAAGTTCCCAGGGTCCTCCACTTCGCTGCCTGCAGAGACTCGTGGGTTTTTGAGCTCAGTCATGCAGTTTTATACTCTGGACCGCCTCTCAGGAACGTCGCCTGGCACTGCCATCCCTACATTCTTAACACCAGAACCCCCCAAACCCAAGCTCGCTTGCACTTCTGCACCTGTTATACTTGTATTGTGCCATTTGAATAGCTTGAGCACTCATCGGACCCAACCTTCCTCCTTTCTGCAGCTGGTGTGGTGGTGGGAAACATCAACAGTCTGACCAGTGCAGCCATGCACGTGGACACCTACCAGATTGGAGCCATCGCAGGAATAATCGTCCTGTTGCTGCTGGTGCTTTTTCTCCTGCTCCTCTTCATCATCTACAGGAAGAAGCAGAAGGGTAAAGAACCCGCCATGCCAGCTGTGACCTACACTCCCGCCATGAGGATCCCCGCTGACTACGCCGTGGCAGGTGTGTCACAGTTTCCTACTTAGATGTGTCCGGGAACTTCCTGTAGACTGTATCTAGGAGGTGGTCTTTAGTTGATTTAGTCGTATTGACAAAGTGTCTCCACGTGTGTTTCCAGATGCTTACAGTCCTCCCACTGAGACCCACCCCAGCAACTATTTCTCCAACCCCAGCTACCACACCCTCACCCAGTGCGTCAGCCCCCCCCACCTCAGCGGCGGCCCATATGGAAAGGTACGAGTGGTGACTGACTACGTTTACATGCAGTCAAAATCCGGGTTATTGCTAATATTCCGGTTACTGAAACATTCAGAATATTCCGTTTACATGGTAATTAATAATTTGGGATATTTGGATCAAACCAGCGACGCACGGAGAACATCATGACACAATTCCCCTCATTTCCACTTCTTCTTCCTGTATCCAAATCCAGAACAAATGCTGCTTCGCAGAACTTTTCCTCACCTTCTTGTAAATTCAATTCAATTCAATTTTATTTATATAGCGTCTAATACAACAGTTGTCTCTAGACGCTTTACAGAGATCAGAACATGAACATAAACCCCCGAGCAGTTATTACATAAACAATGGCAGGTAAAAACTCCCCTAGTGGGAGAAAAACCTTAAGCCAAACAGTGGCAAGAAAAACTCCCCTTTAGGAGGAAGAAACCTGGACCAGGACTAGGATCATAAGGGGGGACCCTCCTGCCGAGGGCCCGACTGGGAGGGTCGGGGAATCTGGCTATCCCGGTACTTTCTAGCGTCTACAAATGCAGAAATGTTCATATCCTTCATTACATTTATGAAGTGATTAGTCTCCTCCTGGTCTTGGTTTCTCCGTGTTTATAAGAACTTCCTGGACTCAAAAGACCAGGATTCCTTGCGAAAAGAACATGCGAAGAAAACAAATTCATGTTCTTTTTGATGGGGATATTCCGTTTGGCGTTTACATGACCCAATATTCAGGTTTTAAAAGGAGGAACCCAGGGCTCATATTGGGGTTTTTAAAACCGGAATATGAGCAAATTCCGGTTATTCAAAGGGGTTATTGGTGTTTACGTGGCTGTGCAAAACCGGGTTATTGCTAATATTCAGGTTTTAAAAGGGTTATTGATGCATGTAAACACAGTCACTGTCTCTTCAGAGTTTTCGGTGACAACGATGTTTGCTAAACTGTCTCAAATGTCCATTTGTAGGCAAAGTATTCTCAGCTCTTTGTGAACATGAAGAGCGTGGATCAGAGAAAACACTTTGTTGCTCATACGGGAACGCTGCCTGCAGACTGGAAACGAGGCGACTGCTTCAACGAACTGGGTGAGCTGTGGAAACCACTTTATCCAGCAGAGCGTATGACGGGACAAACTTGTGATAACCGACTGATGAGATAATTTATATGTAACTCGAGGTGTGTTTCAGACACTCAGTTTAGACCCTGGTTAAACCGTCCTGCTGCAGATGCAGCTCCATTCACACCAGATCTTCAATCAGTAGAAGATCCCATCACGGTTCAAATGTAACGAGATTCATGCTCTGATGATATTCAGCCCGTTTCGGGACAAAATTTGTGTTATAAAAAAATAACCTGCTCTTGACCCGGTTATGTTCACAGTAGGTTGCCATGGTAACAGACGATGTAGCTAAATATGGGCCATTCGTTTTGTTATTTAGAAAAAAAACTACTTGTAAATGAACAACTGGAATTTGAATCCAAACGTTGCAGTTTTGAACTTTGTAAAATGAACAATTTTTTTAAGGTGTTGCACATATTTGCAAAAAAGTCTGAAATGTAACATTTGAAACAGAAAAACAGATAAGAGCTCTAAATTATAAGAAGTAATTAAAATCAGGGGTGAAAGTAGATTAAAATTCTTGCTGGTACTACGACCTCAACCTTCACCTTGTTCTCCTCCCACCACCCGCTTCTTCATCCCTGAACACGCATTACATTTTTTAACGCATGTATGGTGTAGAAATTAGAAACACTTGACACTGTGTAGGCCTATAGCAAATGATTTATTTAAATGGTGTAAATAAAGGCCAGTCCGGACCAAGGATTGTCACAGAATAATTTGCAAATGTTGACAAAACCTTCGAAATCATAACAATTTGTTTTGTTTCAAATTAGAATAAATTTAGTTATTTTATTTATTTATTTTTTATAAATGTACAGTTAAATTCATCAGCAGATGAACAGTTAACAAGTCTCTGTCTTTCTGTCTCTGAATTTTCAGAACATTGGGCACATAAATGAAAGAAGAGATGATGATGAGTAAAATGTCTGTACAATGTGTGCATTGAAATGGAAGATAACTTCTAAAGCATTTTTTTCATCAAAGCAAAACACTTAAAACATTTTCCACAGAGGCCTAAAGTAGTTATCCTCCTCTGAGTCATGCCACTCGTTGAATGGGCTGCTCTTTATATATATATAACTGTATGACGAAGCAAAAGCAGAGCTGTGGCATTTGGCTGAGTGGTCAGCGCCGCCGCCGTCTGTGAGAGATTGAGAGTTTGAGACCTGCTGTATGCGGGGAATAAATAATTCATTAGTTTTTTTTGCACTGAATCTTTTGGTGGTACGGAGTACCGGATCGTACCGGCTTACTTTCACCCCTGATTAAAATGGAAATGTTTTTCCTTAATTTAATTTGTTTTATTTCACAAAGTTCAATATTAAAACTTCAACTTTCAGTTTCAAATGTTACTTTTTCCATCTACAAGTTTTTTTGTTGCTTTGTTTTCTTTTTTAAAGATGAAAACAACAAACTACCGTATTTTCCGCACTAAAAGGCGCACCTAAAAGCCTTTAATTTTCTCAAAAACCGGCAGTGCGCCTTATATATGATCATTACGGTCATTTCTGTTACTGTAGTCAGAGGAATTCTGGGTAATGTAGTTGATGTCGCCGAAGTAACGGCGCTAAAAACGTCAGGAATCGTCACAGACGTTCAAGACGACAACAGCGACGCTGACTCGCATAATGGAGACTTTGACGAGACGGAGCAAAGCTGGTTTTTATTTTGTTAATAAAGTTTGACATACGGTACTTTTCTTCTTGTTTTTTTTTTTTGTTTTTTTTTTGCATTTGCTGTAGGATTTCGTAGTATTCCCTGTAGCGCAGCTCCATCAGGTAGATACGTAACTCAACCCCAGCCACTATAGTACGGTATTTTACCAGATATTTAGTGCGCCTTATAGTGCGGAAAATATGGTACTTGGATTTAGCTCCATAACAGCTGCTGAGCTTCTGCAACAGGCAGAGTTGACCAATTTCTCTGGATGTAATTTCCTGACTTTATAAAGTAGAAAACAGAATTTTCCTCATTGCAGGTTCAACATACTCAGAGTTTGCACAAGACCCACTTTCTGAAACACATTCATCCAATCTTTAAACCATTCACTCAGGAATCTGGAAGGATTTCTGACGTCTTTGCTTCCATCATTAACACTGTCAATATTTTTGTTTTCTTCATGCCAGGAGCTTATGGAGGTGAGAGAGGAAACATGGGGAGCTCGTTAAGAGGTAGGACCTACAAGTGAACCATACACTTCACTTTCATGCTGGTGCTGGTATCATACTGGATCTCCTGTTGGTTTATCAGATCTGGTGAAGGGCACAGCCTACCACGCCAGCTCCTGCTCCCTCAGCAGCTCTGAAAACCCATACGCCACCATAAAAGACCCGCCCCTGCCGACTGCCAAAAACACTGAATGTGGTTACGTGGAAATGAAATCACCAGCCAGGAGAGACTCGGCGTACGCTGAAATCAGCAGCAACCTGACCAACAACCCCAACGTCTATGAAGTTGGTGAGGAATTTCAGCTCGTGTCTGTTGCCCATCACTGAGTTCTCACCTTATTTACATTTACACAGTTTAATGTCCCACTGAAGTCTGAAATTAAAACAAAAAATAATTGAAAAAAGGAACAATGGAATCAGTTTGTTTACCGAAACTTCATCAAAAGCCACCTTGGTCAGACATGGGGGGACCCGTTCTCCAGCGCTCACATCTTTCTTCTCCTAAACTCTTATGTCCACTTTTCTGTATCGTTCATCTCAAACCAGCTCGGTAGGGTCTGAAGAATCTGCTGGTACAAGTTCTGCTTTTTCTACTGCAGCTGTAAAAAAGTGAATCCTTGCACTGTTCCCTGCGCCACTGCCCCAGATCTACCACTGCAGCTAAAACCACACACCTCCACATAGTTTTACAGGCAAGGCAAGGCAAGGCAAGGCAAGGCAA
Organism: Cololabis saira; assembly: GCF_033807715.1. Taxonomy (NCBI): domain Eukaryota; kingdom Metazoa; phylum Chordata; class Actinopteri; order Beloniformes; family Belonidae; genus Cololabis; species Cololabis saira. Next base: position 41,967,182 of record NC_084597.1, read on the forward strand.
GGCAAGGCAAGGCAAGGCAAGGCAAGGCAAGGCAAGGCAAGGCAAGTTTATTTGTATAGCACAATTCAACACAAGGTAATTCAAAGTGCTTCACATAAACATTAAAAGCAGCAAGACACAATTAAAACATAAATAACAAATAAAAGGAAATAATTCATCACACACACATCACATTCTTAAAATGGCAAGAATTACGCTTCTATACAGTCAAAACGTACAAAGACCGGGTCAAATACAGTATTACAAAAGTAATCTATAACAATTTGTACGGTGAATTAAACCAATTTGACAATTCTATGCCACAATGCCTGTTTCTAGGTCTTATTTCCATAACTTTGTGCGGTTTTCACACAACTGACTAGAATTACAGATTCAGATTCAGATTCAGAAAAACTTCATTTATCCCCGAGGGGCAATTGCAAGACAACTGAGCAGCAAGACGTTGAAAATATCAAATAGAATAAAAAATAAAATAGAATAAAATGAACAGATAAATGGGGCATGTCTCGTTATGTACAAAAAATATATAAATATAAGAACAAAAGTAATCTGTAACAATTTGTACGGTGAATTAAACCAATTTGACAATTCTATGCCACAATGCCTGTTTCCAGGTCTTATTTCCATAACTGCGCGGTTTTCACACAACTGACGAGAATTACGTTTCTATACGGTCAAAACGTACAAAGACCGGGTCAAATACAGTACAGGAAAGTGATGTTTTAAATTGTTCCTGAATGTTGGATTATAGCTTTAAAACTTTATACAAATCACACTTGTGTTTGATTTCAGAACCAACCGTCAGCACCGATCAGCCCGCTGGAGATGGCAACATCCACGTGCCGTTTGGGCAGGATCCATATGACCTACCAAAAAACAGCCACATCCCGTGTCACTATGACCTCCTGCCGTCTCGAGAGAGTCCGACCTCTGAGCTCAAGGAGCCGGACAGCGAATAAAGACTCAGACTCACCGCTGAGAGAAGTCATCATTCCTATTCCTTAAAATCCATCGACTTACAGGCACAGTTTATACCAACAACATATTTTCACTTGTTTTCTTTTTGTAATCGTTGAAACAATCATTGTAATTATGTATCTTGACTCAAAGGGGTATATGCTTTTGGGTAATATTGAAACTGTGTGCGTATGCTTGTGTGTATATGTGTGTATGTGTTCACTACAGCTGTAACTGCAAAAAAGTCTTAAGTCATTCCAACATCTGGAGGTCCATTTTGTGTCTAGCATAAAAATAGCTTTCTGATTATTCTGTGTAACATTCAAAGACTCATCTCTGTCGCTGTTACGAGAGTCTTAGAAAATTGACTGATTGTCTGCATCAAAATGTTGTGTGTTTTATAAGGAAGAGCAACATGTTATGGACTGGTATTTAAGTAAACCAAAGGTACGAGAAGCATTTAACGAGTACAACCAGCATCATGAATGGGTTTCTAGGTTCTAGCAATATTCAGCAGCTTCCCACTCGCGTAAACCTCAGAGAATGACTGAGAGTTGTGTTTCATGAGTCATTGATCACTTGTGTTGCTCAGACATTATATCTGCATGTAGCTCTTCTGTGCTGGATGCTCTTTTATTCAGATAGACTTCACAAAGGACTGGTTCACTATCCCCCCCAGGACTGGTTCACTATCCCCCCCAGGACTGGTTCATTATCCCTCAGGACTGGTTCATTATCCCCCCCCCAGGACTGGTTCATTATCCCCCACAGGACCGGTTCATTATCCCCCACAGGACTGGTTCATTATCCTCCCCAGAACTGGTTCATTATCCCCCCCAGGACCGGTTCATTATCCCCCCCAGGACTGGTTCATTATCCTCCCCAGGACTGGTTCACTATCCTCCCCAGGACTGGTTCATTATCCCCCCCAGGACTGGTTCACTATCAGCCCCAGGACTGGTTCACTATCCCCCCCAGGACTGGTTCATTATCCCCCCAGGACTGGTTCATTATCCCCCCCAGGACTGGTTCACCATCCTCCCCAGGACTGGTTCATTATCCTCCCCAGGACTGGTTCACTATCCCCCCCAGGACTGGTTCACTATCAGCCCCAGGACTGGTTCACTATCCTCCCCAGGACTGGTTCATTATCCCCCCAGGACTGGTTCATTATCCCCCCCAGGACTGGTTCACTATCCCCCCCAGGACTGGTTCACTATCAGCCCCAGGACTGGTTCATTATCCCCCCCAGGACTGGTTCATTATCCCCCCCAGGACTGGTTCACTATCCCCCCCAGGACTGGTTCATTATCCCCCCCCCAGGACTGGTTCATTATCCTCCCCAGGACTGGTTCACTATCCCCCCAGGACTGGTTCACTATCCCCCCCAGGACTGGTTCACTATCCTCCCCAGGACTGGTTCACTATCCCCCCCCAGGACTGGTTCATTATCCGCCCCAGGACTGGTTCATTATCCCCCCAGGACTGGTTCATTATCCCCCCCAGGACTGGTTCATTATCCGCCCCAGGACTGGTTCATTATCCCCCCAGGACTGGTTCATTATCCCCCCCAGGACTGGTTCACTATCCTCCCCAGGACTGGTTCACTATCCCCCCCAGGACTGGTTCACTATCAGCCCCAGGACTGGTTCACTATCCCCCCCAGGACTGGTTCACTATCAGCCCCAGGACTGGTTCATTATCCTCCCCAGGACTGGTTCACTATCAGCCCCAGGACTGGTTCATTATCCCCCCCAGGACTGGTTCATTATCCTCCCCAGGACTGGTTCACTACCCCCTTAAGACTGGTTCACTATCCCCCCCAGGACTGGTTCATTATCCTCCCCAGGACTGGTTCATTATCCTCCCCAGGACTGGTTCATTATCCCCCCCAGGACTGGTTCATTATCCCCCCCAGGACTGGTTCATTATCCCCCCCAGGACTGGTTCATTATCCTCCCCAGGACTGGTTCACTACCCCCTTAAGACTGGTTCATTATCCCCCCAGGACTGGTTCACTATCCCCTCCAGGACTGGTTCACTATCAGCCCCAGGACTGGTTCATTATCCCCCCCAGGACTGGTTCATTATCCCCCCCAGGACTGGTTCACTATCAGCCCCAGGACTGGTTCACTATCACCCCCAGGACTGGTTCATGCTCCACCCCAGGATTGAAGTATAAACCACGCTCTGCCCCGTGTTCACTGCGGTCATGTTTCTGCTTGATGTTAGCATGTGATCTGTGTTTGGATTTTTACCATTTTGATTGATAAAACACTCTGTAAATACCACCATCTGACTGCTTCTGACTCGTCAGTGGGAACATGTCTGCAGCATCATGCTGTGACTGCATGTTGACTGCATGTTGTATTCACTGATTACTGATTTAACCTGATTTAATCGCATGGAGGAAGGGGACAGTACCACTGGAGTGGCAAACCGGGGTGGTGGTCCCTCTGTTTAAAAAGGGGGACCGGAGAGTGTGTTCCAACTATAGGGGGATCACACTTCTCAGCCTCCCCGGGAAAGTCTACGCCAGGGTACTGGAGAGGAGATTACGGCCGATAGTTGAACCTCGGATTCAGGAGGAACAATGCGGTTTTCGTCCCGGTCGTGGAACACTGGACCAGCTCTATACCCTCCGCAGGGGGCTAGATGGTTCATGGGAATTTGCCCAACCAGTCTACATGTGTTTTGTGGATCTGGAGAAGGCATTTGACCGTGTTCCTCGTGCCATTCTGTGGGGGGTGCTCGTTGAGTATGGAGTCCGGGGCCCTCTGTTAAGGGCTGTCCGGTCTCTATATGATCGGAGCAGGAGTTTGGTTCTCATTGCCAGCAGTAGATCAGAATTGTTCCCGGTACATGTTGGACTCCGGCAGGGCTGCCCTTTGTCACCGGTCCTGTTCATAATTTTTATGGACAGGATTTCTAGGCATAGCCTGGGGCCAGAGGGGATCCGGTTTGGGAACCTCAGGATTTCATCGCTGCTTTTTGCAGATGACGTTGTCCTGTTGGCTTCATCGGACCGGGACCTTCAGCATGTGCTGGGGCGGTTTGCGGCCGAGTGCGACGCGGCAGGGATGAGAATCAGCACCTCCAAGACCGAGGCCATGGTTCTCCATCGGGAAAGGGTGGCATGCCTTCTCCGGGTGGGTGGAGAAATCCTGCCTCAGGTGGAGGAGTTCAAGTATCTCTGGATCTTGTTCAAGAGTGAGGGAACGATGGAGCGGGAGATTGACAGACGGATCGGTGCAGCGTCCGCAGTTATGCGGTCGATGTACCGGACCGTCGTGGTGAAGAAGGAGCTGAGTCGAAAGGCGAAGCTCTCGATTTACCGGTCAATCTGCGCACCTACCCCCACCTATGGTCATGAACTTTGGGTAGTGACCGAAAGGACAAGATCGCGGATACAAGCGGCTGAGATGAGTTTCCTCCGCAGGGTGGCTGGACGCTCCCTTAGAGATAGGGTGAGGAGTTCGGTCACCCGGGAGGAGCTCGGAGTCGAGCAGCTGCTCCTTCACATTGAGAGGAGTCAGCTGAGGTGGCTTGGGCATCTGTACCGGATCCTCCTGGACGCATCCCTAGGGAGGGGTTCCAGGCATGTCCCTCCTCCCTAGGGAGGTGTTCCAGGCATGTCCCACCGGGAGGAGACCCCGGGGAAGACCAAGGACACGCTGGAGAGACTATGTCTCTCGGCTGGCCTGGGAACGCCTCGGACTCCCCCCGGAGGAGCTGGAGGACTAGCTGGAGGAAGAGCTGGAGGAAGTGTCTGGGGTGAGGGAAGTCTGGGCATCTCTGCTGAGGCTGCTGCCCCCGCGACCCGGGAACGGATAAGCGGCGGACGATGGATGGATGATTTAACCTCTGCTGTCACGTCCCAGCCGGGATTTCTATGTAGGAGATTATAGGTGTAGGAGATTATAGGTGCGCTGTCAATATGAGTCCTGATTTGTTTAATGCACAGCTTTTATGGTGGCCCTGCCTGTGTTTACCTGCATGGACTCTGAGCAGGTTCAGTCTGGATTTTAGGCAGGGCCCAAATTGTTAAACTAACTAGTGACCAAGTACATGGGACACCCACAATTTCCCACTTTCTTACCCAATGTCCATTTAGCCATCTGGTGTATGAACCATATCTTCAGCCTCTGTAGGTGTTCCATGTAGGACTCACTCTGCAGTCAAATATGCACTTTTAAACCACATGGGGCCCAATAATGAGGAACATGTATCTGAATCCAAACTGTATCCACTCTCAGCCAGGTCAAGCATTTAGGTTTCTCCTCTGATTTTGTACAAGATTGCTCTTTGTTTCATCAGCATCATAAGGTGGATTTCCATTGCACTTTCATCGCAAAAGAAGAGCACAACTGAATTTGCGATGAAGGTACCTGGTGTACGGGGCTGCTGTTCCACTGAAAAAGCACATCTCAATTTTGAAGAAGGTGGACGAAAACATCTTTAGTCTGACAAATTATTTATTATTTTACCCTGTAAAGTGACTCAAGTGTCTGATAAACCAAAAATGGAAAACCACAGAAATTCCCCCGCACACCAAAAGTGAAGCTGGTACTCGGTCTCTCCAAATCCTAATATCACTGTGGTAAAGTCATGAATGAAGCTGCAACCACGCTAGTGCCGTTTCATTTTAAAATGTTGAACTTTCCTTACGTTCACATTACTCTTGTGAAATTGACCCCCTCAAAGGGGACCGATTATGAAAAACAGGTTTTCTTTTGCTTTAACATATATAAAGTGGTCTCGCCTCAGCTTGCCAACTCAGAGAAGGAAGAAAGCAACCAAATTCTGCAGTGTCTGTACAGCCGCCCGGATGAGCCGTCAGGTGTGATGTGGATCTACGAGCCAATAAGATTCTGGTCGTTATGGAACGAAAATACGATTTACATTGGTTGTAACTAACTCCGCAGGCCGGAGCTTCTGCCATTTTTTCGTAGTGGTGTATCACGTCATTCAGGCAGCCAATCAGCACAGAGCCTCATTATCATAGCCCCGCCCATTTAGAATCCTGCATAGATAATGAGGTTAGAGAATGGGAAGATAAAGTCATGGCTCAGAGGCTGAATTTCTAATTTATTTAGCAAAAACAATCAAAAGCTTGTTTTTAAGACATTCAAGGCCTGTTTAAAATATGTATTACATGCCATAATAGGTCCCCTTTAAATGGAAGCTGTTTGACCCCCCCCCCCCCCCCCCCCCGATCCTGTTTCCGTTTGCAAACATTGTACACAATATAGTTGTATATATTCACTTCCTGGTGTGATCGGTGGGATCTCCACATGTCCTTCGCTTGATTCATCTGATGTATGTATAACACAGGGATCATAGCAACAACCAGGCTTTCTGTTGAAGATCTCCTCATCACTGTAAGGATTGTGCTCCCTCATCACCGGGGCTGGAGACTGATCCATGACTTGGTCATGGATATTATATTATTATTTGTTTTTATATGAATCTCATGATGAATGAGCAGTGCACTGCAAAAACTCAAAATCTTACCAGGAATATGTGTGTTATTTCTAGTTAAAATGTCTAATTTTTAGTCAAAAAATCTCATTACACTTAAAACAAGAGTCATTACCAGAAAAATAACTTATTTGACCATTTTCACCTGTTTCAAGTACATTTTCACTTGAAATAAGTAGAAAAATATGCCAGTGGGACAAGATTTATCTTCTCATTACAAGCAAAGAAATCTTGTTCCACTGGCAGATTTTTCTACTTATTTTAAGTGAAAATCTACTTGAAACAGGTGAAAATTGTTGTTTTTCCAGATCATACACTGGCTTGCTACTTGGGGTCAACCGACAGAACAGAGGACACAGGGTTTAGTGCAGAAATTCTTACCTTCAGCAGCTCTCCTTCCTCCCAGCAGAACCCCCTGCTGGTGTGCAGCCGCTGTTCAAGTAGCCAGGCAGAGTGGAGAGATTGATTGGGCACTGGTGTGCCCAATCAGCTGATTGGCTGCTCCCCCGCAGCCCACACCCAATCCTCCACCCTGCCACACACACATTTTATCCAGTGTGAATACGTTGGTGCGTAGTTAAAGCACCTGATGCACTAAAAGCTGCCCCACACTGATCACATCTGTACGGCTTCTCTCCAGTGTGAATACGTTGGTGCGTAGTTAAAGCACTCGATGCAGTAAAAGCTGCCCCACACTGATCACATCTGTACGGCTTCTCTCCAGTGTGAATACGTTGGTGCGTAGTTAAAGCACCCGATGCAGTAAAAGCTGCCCCACACTGATCACATCTGTATGGTTTCTCTCCAGTGTGAATACGTTGGTGCCTTCTTAAATCACCCTATGCAGTAAAAGCTGCCCCACACTGATCACATCTGTACGGCTTCTCTCCAGTGTGAATACGTTGGTGCCTTCTTAAATTACCCTATGCAGTAAAAGCTGCCCCACACTGATCACATCTGTATGGCTTCTCTCCAGTGTGAATACGTGGGTGCCTTCTTAAATTACCCTATGCAGTAAAAGCTGCCCCACACTGATCACATCTGTACGGCTTCTCTCCAGTGTGAATTTTCTTATGTCTCTTCAAGTTAGATGAAGTGGTGAGGACTTTCCCACACTGATCACAGGGGTAACCTGTGGGCCTCTCTTTGACTTTACGTTTCTGTAAAGAAAGAAAGAGACTTAGATCCTGTTGTCGGTTGACCTGTCAAAAGTTTGTATTTAATAGCTTTCTCTCATGGTGTTTGCAGTGAAATAATGAATCCTTATTTTCTAGGTGTCATATCAACCATGTCCTGTCACAACTAGTTCTTTACAGACAAAAACATTCAAATAAAAACATCTCTGTAGGTAAGATGTAAAAGTGTAAGTGGTGAAAGCTGCTGAAACAAAAACCCTTAGCACACATTCATCAACTGTTTACCGAAGCAAATTGAGATGACTGATCTCAAACTTTCATTAGAAATTTTGTCTTTAAAACAGTTTTGACTTCAGAACTTGATGTGAAAAGTTTTATTATCTGACAAATGTGATGTCAAAAACAAGTCCTCATCAAGATAGAGATGTCATAAAAAGGAACAATTTGGGCTATAAACGAGCCCCAAAACAAGCGACACGAGACAAAAACAACATTTCAGCAACCTGAATTTATTTGTTGCTACTTTCAATTAACATACATGACAAGTAGCATGAAGGCCTGTGTTTTATATGTCAAATATTATTTCATTCACTCTTTCAGCTCAATTAGCTTATTTAAAAACACAATTCATTGGGCATTAAAGTTATGAAATTCATTTATAAAATTGAAAGTTTAAAGTCCCTATAAGAACCAAATAGCTCATAGATGACCATTTGGCGATTGAACATAAACGGTGCAAAAAAAAAATTAATTGGGGTTATGCGAATGTGTGAGGAATTAATAAAGAAATTCTTTCAGTCAGTTATTTGAAAACACTAGTGTGGAGAAATGTTGTAGTTGTTAATGAAAAGAGTACGGATCAATGTAGGTTTTTTTATTGGATACAAAGTTATCTGAGTGCATTACATTTCCCAATGAAAGGGCGGTGCTGACCCATTGGCTGAACCCTCAGACGCCGGCCGCCGACCGGAAGTGACGTTAAATGCAACGATATATAAAACGATTTAATATATATTAGAAACATTAATAACTAGGTATGTCCCCATACTTTTTTGGCCGATACCGATGTTTTGAAAATGCCATGATCGGCGATCGATCAGGACAAAACTACTTTCCCCCCCTTTTTGGAAATATGACCAGGGGCCACATAAAAGCTCCTGGCAGGCCGCAAGTGGGCCGCGGGCCGCCAGTTGAATATCCCTGCTCAAGACCTTCCTTTTTAGTTTAGCTGATAGCTGAGTTTTATTTATTTTATTAGTGTGGTTTAGTTTATTGTTATCTAGTTATTAATTTGTATTATTTTAACTACTTATTTTTCAATTACGTTATTATGAACTTATACTTTTGTATTAACTTTTTTCATTTATTTAGTTTTTAGGTTTATTTTAATGTTGTTTTTATTTTTTAAGTTGTTAACTCCAGTGCTTTTTCCTCATGGGGATCTTCCACACCGGGGACTATGTCTCCTTGGCCTGTGGGGCCGCACTGCAAAAACTCAAAATCTTAACAAGAATATTTGTCTTATTTCTAGTTAAAATGTGTCATTTTTATTCAAAAAATCTCATACTAAAAATAAGAGATTTTTCTCGAAATTTTGACTTTTTTCTCAACATTTCGACTTTTTTCTCGACATTTCGGCTCCAGAGATATTTGTTTTTTGTGTTTATGGTCCAATATGGCTCTAAAACATTTTGGGTTGCCGACTACTGGTCTAGGTTGACATTTGTGTGCTGTGTGGGTATTAATGTGAGGATGTGAAAATGCATTTGTAACATCAGCAGCAGCAACAGACCTCTAAGCATCAAAGTAGGAACTTATTTAGTTTCATTTTTAAAGTTAAGATTGAATTGCTCTCCCATTTAAAATATATAACTGGATCTTATTTGATCCTAGGGCGACATGTGGGTGATGTCTTGCCAATGAGCAAATGCTCTCCGTGCAACGTCTTTACGATTTTGGTTTGGTTCGTCAGCACGAGACAGACGGACGGAGAACGAGCGGGTTCCTGGACCTGAACACTGACCTGCAGACCGGTAGCGTCCGCTTTAGTCCTGCTGCTGGATCCGGAGTCCTGGCTCGGATCCTGGTCCATCTCCAGACCCTGGTTCTGATCCCGGTCTGTCTGCAAACCTTGGCTGTAAGAATATCAAAATATATATAAAATAATAATAATAATAATTAAAGCTGCAAGCAGCGATAAACGGGCACTCCACCCTTGTGCACCTTCAGGCTGCAGTGCAAGCTTGTATGACTTGATGTAGATTCTTCAGGCCTGGACATTTAGTGGATGACACCAGCCACAACTCTCTATGTCAAACCATTCAAAAGTTATGGCAGAAAATAGGAACTATCAGATATCGACCAATCAGAAGAAGGGCCGGGGCTAATTTGCACCAATTTTGTTCAAGGACTCAAAACCTTGTCCGATGACACCACCCACAAGTCTTTATGTCAAACCATTCAAAAGGTATTGCAGAAAGTAGGAACTATCAAATATGGACCAATCAGATGAAGGGGGGGGGCGTTTTTTCGTCGCCACGGTAACACTTTTGACTGAGAAAAATAATGCGCGTAGTCGCAGGATGGAGACGCACATTTTGATGTATAACACACCTGGGTGCACGTTACGGTTCGGGCTGTATTAACTGCCGAAGGAATGGCATAAATTGCGCCAAAATTACACGATTAATTCAAAATGGGCGACTTCCTGTTTGGTTTCGGCCATGGCGCCAAAAGACTTTTCTTTAAGTTGCGACATGATACAGGTGTGTACCGATTTTCTGGACTATCAAATTATGCTACCCCTGAAATATTGATTTAAAATGGATAATATGGGATGTTGAGTATTTGATCCTTCAAAATAAACTACCCATGACATGAATTGTATTACACTTTTTGAACATTATACGATACGAAAAAAAAACCAATTCTATTGCTTTATTTGATATTCATTCAGTCATTCGCCTTTAATTAACCAGGCCAGTCATTAATAACACATTCTTATCTACAATGACGGCCTGGCAAGAGACAAGGACCACTTGGGGGGGAAAGGAAGTGGTTTAGGGAGTAAAACACAGCAAAATTGTAGCTCTGCAAAGGAATAAAACCATTAGGTAGCATTTTTTTTTAAATGGTAGCAAAAACCGATAGACAGACGCTATCGGTTTATGCGGCGGTGACATTTTTCGACAAAGCAGCAGAAATCAGGCAGGAGAAAAATAAAAATAATATTTTAGAGGAGGAGGATTTTTTTTTTCATTATGCACTTCTAGAAAAATGTCAAAATTTCGAAAAAAAAAGTCGAAATGTCGAGGAAAAAGGCGAAGTTTCAACTTTATTCTTGAAATTGTATTAAAGAGCTCCGCTAAATCAGCTGTTCCAGTCCGGATTCCTCGCTGTCAGAGTCACTTTCCGTACCGTGTGGCGCAGCGGAAATTCCGGCTTTTGCGAAAGCTCGCAAAATAGTCCCAGCAGACACGTTAGCCCACGGATCAACAATCTATCTGCAAACTGTGGCATAACTTGCCCGGCGCTGCCTTCCACTCTTGGTGAAACTGTGTTCTCCCTCAGTCATCCATCTCTCCCACGCCGCTGCAGCCTTAAGGCTGATTTATGGTCCTGCGTTACACCAACGCAGAGCCTACGCCGGAGGGTACGCCGGAGGGTACGCCGGAGGGTACGCCGGAGGGTACGCCGTAACTCTGCGTCGATTTAACGCGGAACCATAAGGCTTCACTTTGAACGGCCGGTTCACACCAACGTCCAGCGGTTGGAGTTCCTTCGTCAGACCTCCCGGAATAACAGCAAGCACAGCGTTCATATTTTTCACTTCTTTTTTTACATTTTCTGTGAGATGGGCGCATAGAGTCACAGATGAGCAGCGATGGTGATGTGTGGAAAAAAAACCCGGGTCGCCGCAAATAGACCTGCCTCAGCCACTCGATCATCATGCCTTCATCCATCCAGCCCTTTTTGAACATTTTGGCATTTTTAGACGGTAGAAAGTACCGGGATAGCGAGATTTACAAGAAGTTGAGAGAAAAGTTGGGCGAAGCAGCATTTGTTTCGAATTTGGATACAGGAAGAAGAAGTGGAAATGGTGGGAATTGCGTCATGATGTTCTCCCTGCGTCGCTGGTTTGATCCAGATATTCCGAATGATTAATCACCATGTATACGGGGATAACCCTGTTTGCTCACGCATGTAAACGGAATATTCCGAATGTTTTAGTAACCGGAATATTAGCAATAACCCGAATTTTGACTGCATGTAAACGTAGTCAGTGGTCAGTCGCTATCAATCTCGTTTTTAGCGCGATCTGTAGTGTTACTAACTTACAAAAATGAAAATGAAGCAGACAACCACGCAATTTAAGAAAAAAAGAAAGAAAGAAGGCAAGTGATGGGTCCAATGTTGCCCCAGCAGCAATAATAATAATAATAATGACTTGGATTTATATAGCGCCCTTCTAGGCACCCAGAGCGCTTTACAGAAATCATTATTCATTCATACACATTCTCTCCAGTGGTGGTAAGCTACATTGTAGCCACAGCTGCCCTGGGGCAGACTGACGGAAGCGTGGCTGCCATATCGCGCCTAACGGCCCCTCCGCCCACCACCAACATTCATACACATTCAAACACATTTACACGGGGCAAGGTGGGTAAGGTGTCTTGCCCAAGGACACTACGACAGCAAACTGGGACAGAGCGGGATTCGAACTGCCGACCTTCCGATCATTGGACGACCCGCTCTACCACCTGAGCTACTGCCGCCCCCAGAAGATTTTAACGAGGCTGTAGCCACTGATGGATTAATTATGCAAGTTCATCATAAGTTAAGATATCAAATCACCCTACCCTCTTATAAATCTGTTTAAGGGAAATATTTGACTTTTTTTTACTCTCTCTCTTTCTCTCTTCTGCTCCCTCCCTCTCCTTTTTGCATTTGGACTTTAACTGTTTGAAGTTAAACTGGGATGTCCCTGTGATATTGTTGCACTGACATAGTGAATAAAGTGAACCGAATGAGTTAAATTGCGTTGGTTAGATACGCTTTTTCTGCTCTCTACTCTGCTGCTTGCTGTCCGTGGTGCAGAAAACGGATGTGTATTGCGTAAAGGCCCATTGGCTGAATTGACGCCACTGAGGGAGGAGACAGAGAGAAACTCAGGGTTTATTGAAGAAAACCTGCTAGCGAGCAGGTTAGGTTCAGAGAGCCTACGGTAACTGACCGAGAGCTTAAGTTACCTCTCTTTGTGAAACGGGCTAGAGTTACCTCTCTTTCTCTGGTTTGAGTTACCTCCCTTTGTGAAACGGAAAACTCAGAGTTTCCCTCATTTCAAGGTTAACAGACTCAGAGTTTTCACTAAACCTGCTTTGTGAAACGGACCCCAGGGGTCCGTTTCACAAAGCAGGTTCAACAAACTCTGAGTCTAATCCTGAACTCTTACTTGATCTACTCTGAGATCGGAAACTCTGAGTTTTCGGTTCCAGAACAGCGGATTTGAGGTAATTTACTCAACTCTAAGTAGTTTCACCTGGAGTTAAGCGCGTGCGTCACAACTATCAAAAGCCAGTATCTATAGAGCCCTGATACAACGATTCACCATGGCAACCGCCGACAACAACGGCAAAAGATCCACATACTTCACTCCGTGTCCTTTTTCTCCTGAATGGAATTAGAGATTTTAATGCGTGCATACGGCGAAATATTTTTCGAAAAAAGAGTAACACCGCAGCACAGAATATAATATAAAATTAATTTAACAGATCTCTACATCATTCACCTGCAATCCTGTGGAACTCCTTGATGGCTTGGACAGGTTTATGATAATAGGCTTGCCACCCGTCCCTTGAAATACGGAATTGTTTTTAATTGGGAATTAAAAGTTGCGTTCTGTATTGAACCAATACAGACACATATTATGCCAGGGTTCTCCAACCCTGGTCCTGGAGAGCACCTATCCAGCATGTTTTAGATCTTTCCCTGCTTCAGCACACCAGGATACAAGGAGCTGTGTCAGCAACAGAACTGTCCGGACCTTGATGACAAGTTAATAACGACCATTGATTAGAATCAGGTGTGTTCATGCAGGGAGACACCTAAAACATGCTGGATAGGTGGATCCAGGAATACTTTGAGGATCTCCTTAACCCGACTGACATGCCTTCCACTGAGGAAGCAGAGGGTTGGGGCTCGGAGGCGTGCTCATCCATCACCCAAGCCGAGGTCACCGAGGTGGTTCGTAAGCTCCTCGGTGGCCGGGCACCGGGGGTGGATGAGATTCGCCCTGAGTACCTCAAGTCTCTGGATGTCGTAGGGCTGTCTTGGCTCACACGCCTCTGCGACATTGCATGGAGGAAGGGGACAGTACCGCTGGGGTGGTAAACCGGGGTGGTGGTCCCTCTGTTTAAAAAGGGGGACCGGAGAGTGTGTTCCAACTACAGGGGGATCACACTTCTCATCCTCCCGGGGAAAGTCTACGCCAGGGTACTGGAGAGGAGATTACGGCCGATAGTCGAACCTCGGATTCAGGAGGAACAATGCGGTTTTCGTCCCGGTCGTGGAACACTGGACCAGCTCTATACCCTCCGCAGGGTGCTCGAGGGTTCATGGGAATTTGCCTACATGTGTTTTGTGGATCTGGAGAAGGGACCGTGTCCCTCGTGCCATTCTGTGGGGGGTGCTGAGTGAGTATGGAGTCCGGGGCCCTCTACTAAGGGCTGTCCGGTCTCTGTATGATCGAAGCAGGAGTCTGGTTCGCATTGCCGGCAGTAAGTCAGACTTGTTCCCGGTGCATGTTGGACTCCGGCAGGGCTGCCCTTTGTCACCGGTCCTGTTCATAATTTTTATGGACAGGATTTCTAGGCGCAGCCAGGGGCCGGAGGGGATCCGGTTTGGGAACCTCAGGATTTCATCTCTGCTTTTTGCAGATGATGTTGTCCTGTTGGCTTCATCAGACCGGGACCTCCAGCATGTGCTGGGCCGGTTTGCGGCCGAGTGCGACGCGGCAGGGATGAGAATCAGCACCTCCAAGACCGAGGCCATGGTTCTCGACCGGAAAAGGGTGGCATGCCTTTTCCGGGTGGGTGGAGAAGTCCTGCCTCAGGTGGAGGAGTTCAAGTATCTCGGGATCTTGTTCACGAGTGAGGGAACAATGGAGCGTGAGATTGACAGGCGGATCGGTGCAGCGTCCGCAGTAATGCGGTCGATGTACTGGACCGTCGTGGTGAAGAGGGAGCTGAGTCGAAAGGCGAAGCTCTCGATTTACCGGTCAATCTACGCCCCTACCCTCACCTATGGTCATGAACTTTGGGTAGTGACCGAAAGGACAAGATCGCGGATACAAGCGGCCGAGATTAGTTTCCTCCGCAGGGTGGCTGGACGCTCCCTTAGAGATAGGGTGAGGAGTTCGGTCACCCGGGAGGAGCTCGGAGTCGAGCCGCTACTCCTCCACATTGAGAGGAGTCAGCTGAGGTGGCTTGGGCATCTGTACCGGATGCCTCCTGGACGCCTCCCTAGGGAGGTGTTCCAGGCATGTCCCATGACACCCCGGGGAAGACCCAGGACACGCTGGAGAGACTATGTCTCTCGGCTGGCCTGGGAACGCCTCGGACTCCCCCCGGAAGAGCTGGAGGAAGTGTCTGGGGTGAGGGAAGTCTGGGCATCCCTGCTGAGGCTGCTGCCCCCGCGACCCGGTAACGGATAAAGCGGGAGAAGATGAGTGAGTGAGTGCTTTGCCTGTAATGAGACTATGTATAATATACATGTATTACGTGGTCTGATAACCATCTCCCGACGAATATTTAATTCTCTGCGCATTAATGCTGCACCTTCGTCAATTGTGTCTTCATCAAAAGGACATGCCATGTTCGTGTCAATGGACTTCTAATATATATACTGACTCTGTTTTTAATGACAGACGGCAGAACTTCACCAAAACTCGCCTGCTGACTGAATGAATGAGGAAATCAAATGTGCGTGCGGCTCTGAAAGAGGCGGAGACGCAGAGAAACTCCAGGTTCATTCATATAAACCTGGTCCCGACCAGGTTAGATTCAGAGAGTCTGTTACTACGGTAACTGACCAGGTTAGATTCAGAGAGTCTGTTACTACGGTAACTGACCAGGTTAGGTTCAGAGAGTCTGTTACTACGGTAACTGACCAGATTAGATTCAGAGCGTCTGTCTGATGACCGCCAGGCGGTGCTGTAAGCACTGGATATCTCCCCTCGCGCATGCGCATGTCGAGTACAATACCAACAATGTCACGTCACCCGTGACCCCTGCATGACCCCCGGAAGGGTATAACTTCCAGCGTTAAGCATGGGATCGACTCCTAGAATCTTCTCGCGAGAACACGAGGATTCGGAGTGACCGGCAGGCCTGGCGGTCATCCGGGACTCATAGAACCGTAGTTACAGGCGTAATTTTCGTTCTATTTTGTCCCTGCTGACCGCCAGGCGGTGCTGTAAGCACTGGATGACGAATACCAACAATGTCACATAGAATCCCGGTCACTTACCTCACTGACCAGGGGCAGAAGGACCCTGGAGTAGAACCACGCCCAATGGTTGGGGAGTGGCGACATTGATCCGGTAAAATCTGGAGAACGTGTCCGGCGACGTCCACGAAGCCGCTGTGCAGATGTCCTCCAGAGGCACCCCCTTCAGGGCAGCCAAGAAGCTGCAACGCTTCTGGTCGAGTGGCACCTCACCCCCACTGGTAAGGGGCGGCCACTGGCCCTGTAGGCGTGCTCGACGGTGTCCACCACCCAGTGGGACAGGCGCTGTCTAGAAACAGCACGCCCCCTGTTAGGGCCACCATGACAGATAAAAAGCTGCTCCGACCGTCGCAGAGGCGCGGTGGTAGCAACATAAGCAGCAAGGGCCCGTACGGGGCACAAAGGGCTTGGCCCACCCTCCGCAGGCTCGGGGTCGAACTGGGCAAGCTGGATAGGCCGATTAGCATGATCGCGCGGCAGGACCTTGGGTAGGAACGCCACGTTCGGCCACAACGTAACCCCTGAGCCATCCGGGTTCCACCTCAGGCAGTACCCGCTGACTGACAGGGCATGTAACTCACTGACTCGCTTTGCTGACGTCATAGCGAGGAGAAAAGCCGTCTTCATAGAGAGCCACTTCAGGTCGACCTGGGCCAAGGGCTCAAAAGGTGGAGAAGAGAGGGCACCTAGCACCATAGACAGGTCCCACACTGGGGCCCTTGGGGTCCTCGGGGGGCGCAGCCTCAGAGCCCCCCTAAGAAAGAGAGAAACCAGCCTGTGGCACCCCACGGTGGCATTCTCGACCAGGGCATGTCGTGATGAAATGGCCGCCACCCCAGCCCATCCACCTGTGCATGAGAAAGGGTGTTCCCCAGCCGGCCGATGCTTCATAAGCCTTACAAATATGCCCATCAGTAACCCTACACTGGGTAGAAGGGCACTTGGGATCTGGCTTCAGAGCCTCATCAGGAGCCACTATCAGTGCTGCAATGGAGGGCTCGATGGGGGGCATGTGGTGGAGACCAGCCACTGCCGCGTCCTCCATCCCCGTCAGAGCGCGGTCATCAGCTGTCAGCCTGGAGAGGGCTGCGACATCTCTCCAGCATGAGTGCAGCTCCCTCAAAAAATCCGACGAAGGCGGAATGGTGAATTCCACCGGAGAAGGATTGCACCTGTGGAAGGCGCTAGAGGCCACCTCCGCACGCGGTGCATCCAGCTGCAAGTGTGCCAGGGCAGTGCGGATAACGCTCTCCACAGAGGAACAAGACGTCCCCTCCCGAGAGCTCTGGGCAGATGAGTGCGAGGAGAAGCCCGAGCGCTGTGAGGCCGGGTCCCCTGATGACACGTTGAAGTGGCTTGACGAGGCTGCAATGGAGATGGCGTCCCCTGGCAGCGGCGGTGGCGACCCCAGAGCAAACTCTGGCATGGCAGGTTCCACCTGGCCAGTACCAGGTTGCAGATTGAGGAGGAGCGCCTTCATCTGCTCCATGCCGGCGGCCAAGCGATCTACCTTTGAGGAGAGCTGGCTCGTTACCCACCGTCATTTGGGGGCCCCCACCACTCTCTTTGCCGATCGCTTCAGAGAAGACCCCGGCTGGGATGAGGGGAGGCTGGCCGACGGCCCCGGCTGCTCAGGGCCCAGGCTCGACACGCAGAGGTCCTGGTCATCCGCAGGATCCAGGGCGGCCATACACCCTGGGCATGAACGCTCCATCACAGCGACCGGTGGGAGAGGGAGCGGACACGCTGCCGTCACCACGAATGTGTCGGTGGGAGAGGGGAGCGGACGCGCTGCCGTCACCACGTAGGTGCCGGTGGGAGAGGGGAGCGGAAACGCTGCCGTCACCACAGCGAGCATGCTGCAGTCACCACCATACAAGCAGGTTCTCCACCCGTCCCTTAAAATATGGAATTGTTACGAAATTGGGAATTAAAAGTTGCGTTCCGTATTGAACAATACAGACATATATAATGCTCTTATTTATTGATGTCATAATATGCAGGTGAAGGGCGGAAAATCTGATTATATTGCAAAACTTAATTCGTAGTAAATTCAACTAAAGGTAAAACTGTCACGATTTAGACAGACAACCAGAGGACCACAATTGCGTCACACAAGAAGGTTTATTAATCCTTCAGGGGAAAGGGAAGTTGGGAGTGAATGAGGGCTTCAGGGGGTCCAGGGGCTCCCGGGGGTCCATGGTGTTCAGGGGGTCCAGGGGGTCCGTGTGTGTGTGTTCCCCCGGCAGCGATCACGGGAGCTGGAGGGTCCGGGCAGTCCTGGGGGAAACACACACACACAACAGGTGAAAACGGAGCAGTAGTGCAGTCGAGGGCAAAGCAAAAATTGTAGTCGGGGGCAGAAGGCAGGTCAACATTACCGGGGCAGGAGATCAGAGTTGGGGTGGAATGCAAGTCCGGGTCAGAGATGGGAGTCAGAGAGACAAGCAGACAGGCAGGGTTCCGGTGCAGGTTTGCAGACGATCTGACAAGGGAGAGCTGAAAGACAGGGCTTTAAATACTGGGAGAGGTTAAGTGGAGAATGCAATACAGCTGTGCAGGTAAATCAGAGCAGAGTGGGGGCAGGTGGAGCTAATTGGATAGAGGGTCAACGGGTGGAGTGACAGGGCTCATGACAGAACCCCCCCCTCAAGGGACGGCCCCAGAAGTCCCAAGAGCAACACCACACCGGGCGGGAGGAGGGGAGCCGGCGGAGGGCTAGAACTCCTCAGAGCGGTCCGAGAGAAGGTCCTCATCCTCGGAGGGAGCTGGAGGGTTGAGGTCGGGAGACGGGACAGGTTCCCAGGCCGGGTCAGGCACAGGACAGGGGGCAGAGCGGGCAGGACGGCCAGGGACCCCCCTGGAGCGGCCCCTACGGAGCACTGGGTGCAGGACAGGGTCAGGCACAGGACGGGAAGCCGGGCGGCTAGGATGGTTAGGGACCCCACTGGGGCGCCCCCTCCGGATTGCAGGTTGGTCCGGATGCTGTTGGTGGAAGGCGGTGATGAGGGTCCGATCCACAATCCGACCAGCCGACACCCAGATCCTCTCCTCAGGGCCGTAGCCCTCCCAGTCGACTAGGTACTGGAGACCCCTACCCCTCCGTCTGGACCGAAGCAGGCGGCGGATGGTGTATACCAGGCTACCATCGACGAGCCGTGGAGGAGGAGGGGGAGGCGCAGCAGGAACCAGTGGACTCTCACGAATGGGCTTAATTTTGGACACATGGAAAGTGGGGTGCACTCTCATGGAAGTAGGCAGCCGGAGCCGGACAGCAGTCGGACTGATCACCCTTTCGATGGGAAACGGGCCAATGAACCGAGGCGCCAGCTTTCGCGACTCCACCCTGAGTGGCAGGTCCTTGGATGACAACCACACCCTTTGGCCCACCTGGTAGGTGGGAGCAGGAGTTCTCCGACGGTTGGCCCCGGTAGTGTAGCTGGCAACGGATTTGAGGAGTGTGGCCCGGGCTTGTGACCAGGTGCGGCGACAGCGACGGGCAAAAGCAAGAGCAGATGGGCAAGTAACCTCCTCCTCCTGGCTGGCAAATAGAGGAGGCTGGTATCCATAGACACATTGGAAGGGGGACATACCGATGGCAGAGCAGGTCAGTGCATTGTGTGCGTACTCCACCCATGTCAATTGTTGTGACCAGGAATGGGGGTTGCGGGATGTCATGCATCGCAGTGCCTTCTCGAGCTCCTGATTAGTCCGCTCTGACTGCCCATTGGATTGGGGATGGAAGCCGGAGGTCAGACTGACTGTGGCTCCCAGCAGGTGGCAGAACTCCTTCCAAAAAGCAGAGGAGAATTGTGGGCCACGGTCAGAAACGACATCCTTGGGTAGTCCGTGGATACGGAAGACGTGTTCCAGGACCACCTGGGCGGTCTCCTTGGCGGTCGGGAGCTTGGGGAGGGGAACGAAGTGTGCCATCTTGCTGAATCTGTCTACTATGGTGAGAATGACAGTCATGCCGCCGGAAGGGGGCA
Source organism: Cololabis saira (assembly GCF_033807715.1). NCBI lineage: Eukaryota > Metazoa > Chordata > Actinopteri > Beloniformes > Belonidae > Cololabis > Cololabis saira. The sequence continues at coordinate 41,987,250 of NC_084597.1, forward strand.
GCCCCGTGACAAAGTCAAGGGAGATGTGAGACCAGGGACGTGTGGGCACAGGCAGAGGCTGCAGCAATCCGGCTGGGGGCTGGCAGGACGACTTGTGTTGGTTGCAGATGGGACAGGCTTGGACGAATTCCCGTACATCCTGTCTTAGAGAGGGCCACCAGAACCTCTGGACGAGCAGGTTGTAAGTGCGGGTGGAGCTAGGGTGACAAGCCAGGCGGGAGTCGTGTCCCCACTGAATGACCTGGGACCTCAGGTTTTCGGGGACAAAGAGGCGGCCCGCTGGACAAGTGCTGGGACCTGGCTGGTTACGGAGGGCTTCCAGCACCTGTTCTTCGACATCCCAGGTCAGAGGTGCTACGACGCAGGGACTGGGCAGAATTGACACCGGATCCCTGGAGGGGGTGTCATCTTTCTGGAATTGGCGGGAGAGGGCGTCTGGCTTGGTGTTGCGTGATCCAGGCCGGTATGACAGAGTGAAGTTGAACCTTGTGAAGAACAGGGCCCAGCGGGACTGCCTGGGGTTCAACCGCTTGGCCGTGTGGATGTACTCCAAGTTTTTGTGATCAGTCCAAACGAGGAATGGAACGGTGGACCCCTCCAGCCAGTGACGCCACTCCTCCAGGGCAAGCTTTACAGCTAGCAGCTCTCGGTTCCCTATGTCGTAATTGCACTCCGCGGGGGACAACCGATGTGAGAAAAACGCACAGGGATGGAGCTTCTTATCCTCCGCAGCCCATTGAGAAATCACAGCACCGACTCCCACATCAGAGGCATCCACCTCCACAATGAATTGCCGGTCCCCATCAGGCATCTGGAGGATGGGAGCAGAGGTGAATCTAGACCTGAGGGTACTGAAGGCTTTGTCAGGTGCTGGGGTCCAGGTGAAGGGTTGCTTGGTGCTGGTTAAAGCAGTGAGGGGAGCGGCAACGGTACTGTAGTTCCGGATAAACTTTCTATAGAAGTTAGCAAACCCCAGGAACTGTTGCAGCTTCTTTCTGTTCTCCGGAACTGGCCATGAACTGACGGCTGACACCTTGGCTGGATCCATTTGGATACTCCCTTCTGCCACGATGTACCCCAGGAAGGCTATGGTCTTGACATGAAACTCACATTTCTCCGCCTTGACGTAGAGGGAATTCTCCAGGAGACGACGAAGGACTTGCTGGACGTGGCGGGTGTGGTCAGACAGGTCTCTGGAGAAGATTAAGATGTCGTCCAGGTAAACGAAGACAAAGATGTTTAACATGTCCCGTAGCACGTCGTTCACAAGAGCCTGGAACACAGCAGGAGCATTGGTGAGGCCAAAAGGCATAACCAGATACTCGTAGTGGCCTGTTGGTGTATTGAATGCGGTCTTCCATTCATCCCCCTCCCGGATCCGCACTAGGTGGTAAGCGTTTCTGAGATCCAACTTGGTAAAGACAGTGGCTCCCTGGAGCAACTCGAAGGCAGAAGTGAGCAGAGGCAGAGGGTAACGGTTCTTCACCGTGATGTCGTTGATACCCCTGTAATCGATGCAGGGGCGAAGGGATCCATCTTTCTTCCCCACAAAGAAGAAGCCAGCACCAGCAGGGGATGAAGATGGGCGGATTAATCCTGCAGACAGAGAGGCATTGATGTAGTCTTCCATGGACTGTCTTTCAGGAGCAGACAACGAAAAGAGGCGGCCCCTGGGAGGAGCTGTTCCAGGGAGGAGGTCGATGGCACAGTCGTACGGCCGGTGAGGGGGCAGTGATGTGGCTCGTGCTTTGTTAAACACTTCTTTGAGACTGTGGTAGCATTTCGGGACATTGGAAAGGTCTGGAGCGGAGTTGGTGGGAACTGGCCGGGGGGGTAATGTGGCAGCCAGCAGGCAGGTTCGATGGCAGTCTTCTCCCCACTCCCTGATCACCCCGGTCACCCAGTCGAGCTGAGGGTTGTGCCGGCGAAGCCATGGGTAACCCAGGATGAGGGGCTGGCCAGGAGAGTGGAGCAGGTGAAACTGGATGGTTTCCGGACAGGTTCATCGAGACAGGGGCCGTGACATGAGTGACTGACCCGAGTAGGTGTCCATCCAGCGCCCGGGCAGGAATAGGGGGTGTCAAACGGCGGTTCTCCAGTCCCAGTTGGCGTGCCAGCATGATGTCCATTATGTTGGCTTCGGCGCCAGAATCCAACAGAGCAGCCAGAGTGTGAGTTGAGCCAGAGAGACGGAGGTGAACTTGCAGCAGGGGTTTGCGGTCGGAGGACTGGATGGTCGTTGAGCTCAGCCGGACTCCCCCTATGTCCGGTGAGCTTTGGCTTTTACTGGGCAGGTTGCAATCCGATGTCCTTCACCCCCACAATAGAGGCAGAGGTTTGAAGTGAAGCGGCGCTGGCGTTCTGCTGGAGTGAGAGTGGCTCGCCCAATGTCCATGGGCTCAGGCTGGTCAAGCTGGCTTGGTTTTGTAGCAAGGAATGACGGGGGCCCAGTCGAATTTCTCCGAATGCCGGTGGTTGGTGGATCTTGGCGGCCCCTCTCACGACGGCGGGTCTGTATCCTTCTGTCAATCCGGACAGCCAGTGAGATGGCTTCATCCAGGGTGGATGGCAACTCATGAGAGACCAACTCGTCCTTCATATAGTCGGCCAGGCTATGGAAGAATGCGTCCCTCAACGATGGTGTGTTCCAAGAGCTTCATCTTGCCAGGGTTCGGAAGTCGATGGAATGGTCTGCGACTGAGCGCCTGCCCTGCCGAATACTGAACAGTTCACGGGACGCCTCTGCGGTTGGTGAATCCAGGTCAAACACCTTCAGCATCTCCTCAGCAAACAGGTCGAAGGTTGCACATGCGGGGGTTTGACGTTCGAACTCGGCTGTTCCCCAGAGTCGAGCTCGGTCCGTCAAGTGAGTGATGGCATACCCAACTCTAGCCCCCTCAGTGGCAAAGGTCCTTGGCTGCAGGGAGAACTGAAGTCGGCAGCTAGTCAGGAATGGCCGGACCTGGGTTGGATCACAGTTGAAACGCTCTGGGTTTCCAATCCTGGGTTCTGGAGCATGAGCAGCGGCTGCAGCGACCGGGACAGATGACTCGGGAGCCGGGCTGGTGGACAGAGTGGCTGGAGCTGGGCCGGCTAGAGCAGATGGGGGGGTAAGGTTGTTGAGGAGTTGGATGACCCTGGCGAGTTGTTGTTGCTGCTGCTCGAGCCGCTGGTGCTGTTGGTGGCCGACCTGAAGCAGGGAGGCAATATCGCCACTCATGCGGCTTACCCCTCTCTCGGCGTGTTCCAGACGTTGCATGGCGTTGGGTTGCACAGGGTCGTCGGTTTCCATGTTGAGGGGAGTGTGCGCTGGGTCCGTGTTTGGTCAGATCGTACTGTCACGATTTAGACAGACAACCAGAGGACCACAATTGCGTCACACAAGAAGGTTTATTAATCCTTCAGGGGAAAGGGAAGTTGGGAGTGAATGAGGGCTTCAGGGGGTCCAGGGGGTCCCGGGGGTTCAGGGGGTCCACGGTGTTCAGGGGGTCCAGGGGGTCCAGGGTGTTCAGGGGGTCCAGGGGGTCAAGGGGGTCCAGGGGGTCTGTGTGTGTGTGTTCCCCCGGCAGCGATCACGGGAGCTGGAGGGTCCGGGCAGTCCTGGGGGAAACTGTTAGGTTAAAAAGTCATCAACATACATTAATTAACTTAGAAAAAGACACCGGAGACTTATGGAATGATTTTCAATGCCTTCTGCAGAAGGTTGGACAGAAGTCTGAGGAGCTGTAGGGCAACACGGCCCTCTCTTCGAACTCGTCAAACTTCTTCCAACTGGCTGTCTGCAGAGCTGGCGCTTTTATTCAGCAAAGGATGACAGGAATGACCATATTTGGAACAGTGAATGTATAGATGGTCAATTGACAAAAACAGGAAACAGATGGTCACACAGACATGGTAGTTGAAAAGTCACACCTTATGACTTTTCAGTTAGTAAGTAACTTATCTGTGGTGTGCAGAGCAACAGACATCCTTTTAGAATTGGTCAAGGGGGTTTTGTTGTCATGAGATGGTCTTAAACCCTTAAAGACAATGAGACGGCTGTCAGACAACCCCCCTGAGTCTCTCCAAGGAAGTTTATCTGTTTAGAGCATGTGATGGGGGTCTTGGCAAAGGTCAATTTGGGCCTCCTCCTGAACCCAGGAAATCTGGGACAGATGTGTCCATCTGACAATGGTTCATTGACAGACTGAGAAGTCAGCAGGGCAACCTTCAGTTTTAACCTCCAAAGCATGTCATGAGGATAAACAGGCAGTTTTCTCATTCTGATTATGGCAGTTTCAAAATTATAAACTTGGATTAATCTCACATTTCCCTCCTTTTTATCATTTTGAAACTTCAACAGTAAACAAAATAAAACACTCCAGTGTCATCGTAAACATACAGGTAATGAAAACACAGAACAGTACAAAGACAGTAATAGTCGGAATCGTAATCGTAATCTCAGTCATTATGTCAGCATGACTCAGTAGTGAAAAAGTCTCTTCCATTCCTCGGACTCCTCTCCTAGTTTGTTGTCGCAAGTCAGTTTGGCTAGTCATATTCTTCAGGCTGGGCTGGCGAGATAGGCATCAGTTGATTACTTCGGCGGGCAAAGGTTGTGAAACCGCCCGACTTCCTGCACTACTCGAGCCTGGCACGTTTGTCCGCTAGCTTTCACTGCAACTGGTGAACGCAGTAGATCGTTCAGCAGCCTTTACTGCTGCCGGTGCTGTCGGTGTCCTGATCTGGACAGCAAAAGGGCCCGTCCTGATGGGTGATGACGTTTCACCACTCGACTCAGGATCCGGTCACCCAGTTTCAGCAGTTCCTGCTTTAGGAGAGGGAAGAGGAAGAAAACAGCAGCGTACAAGAAGACGATTCTCATGTACAGTTCGACTAATG